>NC_079157.1:33786901-34086901 GCF_947563725.1 Argiope bruennichi
TTTATTCAATATCCATCTCGATCGATAGTATTAGTTTTAAATCCCTCATGAAAAATCTGGTTAATAGTTGAAAAAAATATATAAAAATTAAAACCCACATAACTTCATTAAATGTTAATTCCCCTCTGTGTCCCTCTCTAGTATTCTATGCTTGATTATTAGTTTTATTCCATTGTTCCATTGTAATAATCATTGGTTGAACTTCCATTGTTATTGGATGTAGAAGGTTTTAACAATCACTCTTATTATTGTTGTTAGCAGAAATATTATTGTTTAATGTGAAACAAACGCACAAAATACAAACAATATAATAGATGAAAGAATGAATCCAACTTCTGCTGCTCTGTTAGGAATCCTTTCTTTTTTTGCAACTGATCGTTGTGTGACTTTTTACGCTGAGCTATGCTTGGTGCGTTTTTTGAGCTATTCAATGAGGCTACGGCCATCGTTGGATGGATCGCCCTTTGGACGATCTGGGAACTGTTGAAATATTACATGTTCCCTCACTTACCCTCAATCGGAGATCTGTTTTTCGATCCCGATTTGGATTAAGATGTTTATACATCATCTGATCCACCTGCGACTTGAGTGGAATCCGTCCCAGTGGTTCGCTCCTACATGGTATTTAGGATTTGCCAGGCTTTAGAACTTCCAGCGAAACTGGCTCCATCTGCAATCCAGATGTCTGATATCCCAGTTGTAGAATCCTATATGGTCTACAAGCTGTTGTCTGCTCTGGGTTTGCCTGCACGGATGGCTCCTGTCAGAGTGCCAGAAGTAGAATCCTTTGAGATCTACCAGTTCTGCTTAGCCTTGGATATTCCAGTGAGATACCTGTCGCAGAAGGATGCAGTTTAACATCAAAACTGTCGTCGGCTGTCCGATGCAGTTTTTAGAATAGAGCTGTCTTCGGATGTAGTGATGTAGGGTGGGTGGGCGAGGAACGAAAGTAGTCCACCTCCACGTGGTGTTCCCTGGGCAACGGTGCAGTTTTCTGGAATTCCATCGGCTAAGAGACTACTTAAGAGTGAAAACAAATAAATAATGAGCGTATTATTTAGTTTGACAAAATTGCACTCCTAATTTTTGATTTTGCGTTTTAATGCCACAAAATTTCATAGCAAGCATCAAATTCAGAACGTACAGAAAGTATATTTATAGTAGCAACAACTGCAATGGTTTTAGATACACGTAAGAATTATATATTTTTTTATCGCAAAAAAAAGTTTAAAACATGTATTTAACAAAAAATTGTTGTAGAACTCACACTTACAGAAAATTAATAGCGTTGACAATCATTAATCTGATGGAGGAATCTTACAATGACTTGAATTTGAAAAATTATAGTGACAAGAATTTACAAATTCAAAACATAATTCGTCGCTATATATTTATAGCCGATTATGATAAAATAGATTAACGGCCTCGGGGTCAATATGTTGCCACGATCCTTCTTGAAGGGTATGGAACTGAATGAGCAGTAGTACAAATGGGAATGGTTTGGATAGGGATTGTCTGATGTCTGGTAAGGTACAATCAGCGTTAAGCAGTTAGTACTAGATGGATTTTCAACTAGTAGAACATTTATGAGAATTAACCTTTTCTTGCCTGTTGGTAGCTTTGAGTTGGGCTTTTTTTATGGCACAAAAGCCATCTTTGCCTAAGCTGTGCCCCATTCATGAAATTAAAATATTTGTATCAATTTATAATAAATTTAAAACATGGAATCTACAAAATCAAAATGTTCTGAAAGCGTAAAAATGTGAGTCATGAAAAAGCATAACAATGATGTAAAAAATGGTACTGTTCTAAAATTGCGGCTAATGTTTATAAATGATTAGAAAAACCAATACTTTTTAGAAAACTAAAAAAGGTTAACATGTTAAGTTTTGGAAAGCAACTCTCCCACATCAGGGTGAGATTTCTGAAAATATGGAAGACGCTGTAAAGAAAATCGTGGACATTCTACAATAATGTGTAAAAGAGACATATGACTGTCACAAATTGAGCAAAATGGTGTTGGGTCTTCCATCAAGAAATGTTGGTGGGGAAATAGAGTGCGCCCAAACCTCAACCTAGTTAAAATTGTGTCCAGTTTTCTGCTATGTAAAATGGGCCAGATATCTATTGTAGGCTTAATTGTATGAAGCGTATTACGAATCTGTGTGTCCCATTCAGTTTGCCATTTGGAATGCAAAATGTGACAAAGTATATATTTCTTAAAATCAGAAAGAGGAATATGTGTTGTCAAGAGAGTAGTAGCCAATTTAGCTGCCATAACAGCCTTTTCATTTCTCGGAATTCTCACATGTACGAGAATCCAACATAAAATAATTTGAAAGCCCTTCTAGATAAGTTTGTCATACAAGTTTAAAATGTTGAAAATCAAAAGATGGCTGCGAGCTTGTAAAGATGATAGGGATTCCAGAGTGCTCAATGAATCACTGAGTATTTTATAGCTATCTGTAGAAATAGTCTGAAATAAACAATAAAGCGTTAAAGTTTTTAAAATGGTAGTTACTTCTGCTATAAAAAATAGGAATTATGCTGAACAGACATAAACAATCGCAAAAAAAAACAAATAAAATAAACCGCACATGCGGTATCGAATTTTCATTTTTTCATTTCTATTACTGATATGGAGAACAAGAAGACAAAAAAGTGAAGAAACTTAACCTGTCCTTTTAACTGCAATTTCACACTGTAAGCACAAAAATTTGCATAAATCTTTGGATTGGAGCCAATGTTCTTGGCATAAAAGGGGATAAAATTAGAAGACGTCTTTCTTATCAGCAATGGCTGCCATGCTGACAGAACGCGTTTTACTTTTGAAATTGCTTTATGAAAACAAAGGAAATGCTGGAACTGCACTTCTGGAGTTTAGCCGACTTAAGAACTTGTGTAAAGGACCATTGCTTTCACAATCTCGCAGGAGAATGACCCTTGATTCGAGATAACTGGAGATCTTAAGCCGGGTAGAGGTCGCAAATCTAGTCGTACAAATGTTGTTAAGACGTTGCTACCGTTATTGTTGAGCAATGAACTTGGCACTTGATGCTCCTTACAGTACAGTGAGAAAATTTGTGTAGATTTACCCGTGCAAAATTCGTTACAATCATCGACAGGGAGAAGCGACTCATCTTACCATTGACATTTCTGGCTAGAGTTCACGTGGATGCATCATAGCCAAGGCAGATTCTATGGAGCAATGAAGCATATTTCCATTTAAATGGAATAGTCAACACACACAACTGTCGTATTTGAGACATGGAAAACCCTCGTCCCTTCCTAGAGAATCCACTTTATTCATCGAAAGTTACAATCACAGCCACATTTATTCTTGGACCTTTCTTATTCGAAGACGCTACGCGCAATGGCCCTGTGACATGCACCTGACGACCAGTAGGTACCAAAACATGAACGAAAGTTTTATTGTACCCCCTAATGCAACAGAGCCAATGTCTTGACTTATTTACCTTCATGCAAGGTGGAACACCACCACACATTGGACTCTGTGTACAGCAGTTTCTTTTGCAACATTTTACTAATGATAGAGTAATTAGTCGTACGTTCTCCACAAACTGGCCATCTCGTTCTCCAGTTCTTAATCCCTCTGATATTTGACGTGGTTATACTTAAAAAATCTTGTTTATCGAGGATGTCTAATAATCTTGGCATATTTACACACAGTAATATGCCGAGAAACACAGTATCTATTCTACACGTAAGAAGCATCCCAATCGATCTGCAGTTGAACAAGCTGTCCACAGAATGCAGATTTTACATCTTGAAGAAGGGAACCATAGTGGGCAATTTTTCCTGCATCGATAAGGTCCTGTGATTGAATATTTGATACATTCGAATAAAATATATCATAGATGTGTGTTTTGTCTTTTCAGCATATTTTCTGTTGTGCTGCGCCATCTATCGGTGTTTCTGGAAGTAATTTTTTTCCATGTAATCCATTTCTCCTGGTTTCGAATAGTGTTTCCAACAATTTTAAAACCTTGAAACTGAGTGATTCGCTATATAGAGAGCTCAGAGTAGGGGTGTTTTAATTATGATCACTTTGTATATATCTGTCAAATTTTACAAATACTGCAATTTATACACATTTATATCGTAAACATTTACTAAATGCGTTGATTATGAGATTACAGTAATAAATGAATATTCCAAAGACGCAAAATTCGCACAAACAAAATATTATTTCAGTGGATTGAGGTACCAGTGGGTTGCCCAATTATCAACAAAAACGAACATCAAATGAATGTTCGTCTGTTATGAGATTTTTGGAATAAGATATTCAAATATTTTATTGCTAAAATCGCACTTCATTTTAGTTAAAAATTTCGATTGAGTCGGAAAATAAACTAACATGAACATTCGAATTTTTTATCTCTTTTGGTATTTCTATAGGAAGAGATTCAAGTATTTATGAAAGGAGCATATATCATTTGAGTTAAAAATTACAATTAAATTCAAGATTAATCTACCATCGGTGTAGCTCTGTAATGTATATATATTAAATGAAAACTACAACTTCTAATTTTATTTAAAAGTACTTTAATTCAATGGATTGATAATTTGAATTATTAATTTATTTTGCTGTTTCTTGACGTATTCAAGGTTTAATAGATTGTCATTCTTGATTCAAAAGAATCGTCGGCGAAGATTAAAAATTTGCAAAAGATTTTTAAAAATAATTATATATAAATTAAAGATATATATTATTTTAAGATATATATTATTTTAAAGATATTGTTTTGAAATATAATGTACATATTATTTTAAAGTTATTTAAAAGATTAGTTATATTATTACCCTGTATATAATTTATAAAGTATTATCAAGAGTTTAAGATTATTTTGAGGATATTTAACTCCTATAAAATTGCAGTTTTTTTTTTCATTTTTTTCCGGATTAATTTTACCTTTCATATTTCGCAAATTTACTTGTAGATTGTTGTTTAATAATGTTTTCAATTTCTTCTTTTCTGGTTAGTTTTATCGATATCACGTTTGGGAACAATATTTTGGGTATTTTAGAACGGACCACGTAATTTCGAACACTGGTTAGTAAGAAATGTATTTATACCTGAGTTGAAGTTCACTTTCCCTATTTTCACTCTATACCGTCAGGAGAACGTTCGACATACAAAGTTTCATTTAGCGCGCACCGGGACAAATCTTTAATGGAAACGGTTTTCGAGCCCCGAGATTTCGAAGCCATACTTTAATATTAACGAATCTCTGCCCGATTTGTTTGACCGCAAAATGTGAAAAAAGTTTCCATAAATATCTTTCATCAAAATAACAAAATCTAATACCAACATAGATATCAAGTTTTATTCCTATTTTTTCAATTAATACTATTAGCCCTCTCTCTCTCTCCCTATATATATATATATATATCTTGTTCAAATTTTCAATCGTTAATAAAATACTTTTTATTCATCCACTCAAGTTCAAATACATTTTTTAAAACTTGTAGTGGATGACACTTGATGTTAATACAGTTTTTTTCAAATATTAATTGATTAATTAAATTTGTCCAGTAATTTCTATTTGGTGGCCAAAGTCGCCATGTCTCCAAATTGTCGCCAATTTTGTCACCAATTTTGTAATTATTTAATAAAAAGTAACTAAAATAATAATAAAAAAAAATGTTGGCCAAAGTACGAATTGACTTAAAAAATTTTGTTTTATATATTACTTGTTATTGATACATTTTTTGAATACATGAAATATCTTCTTTTTCATTCATAAGTTTTTACCTGAATCCCTGGAATTTAACTCAAAGTTGCACGGAAAGTAAGTACATTTATTTACTTTAAGTCCATTCGCTTAATTGAATGATAATTTATTAAATAAAATTACTGAAATAGATAATAGTTTTTTTAATTTAAGCAAAACAGTGTTCTTTCGCAAAAAAGAAAAAGAAAGAAAAGAAAAGACAGAAAAGAATAAGAAAAAGAAAAAAAAATGAAGAATAGAATCACATTAATTTTTATTATAATAAGAAAGTCTAATATTTTTTATGAAAGCCATGGTATCGTAGGTTCATATATGATATATTGCGATTTGCTTTTACGTAATCAATGAAATTCATTCGGGATCGAAAGTGTACACTAATGGAACTCAGAAGCATCATTTCACAGTTGGATTGTGGCAACGGTAAGACTTCTGACAGATTTATTAACTGTGATGACGAAAATCAATAAGAACAGCATTCCACCGTGAAAGATGTATCTATCTGAGCAATACATAAGAAGTGACAGAAATGGTTCGTATTCATTTTCCGTTCTTTCTGGATATATTTCTCCTTTCGGAAAATACATCTAGTTTCTCCTCTTATCTTTATGGTTGAAGTTGACACAGAAATAATTTAGGAAGTGTTCAATATATATTTTAAATAAAAAGAAAATAATGTATTTCCTAATTAAGTCTTCGCATACGAAATGTATAAATGGAAATGTTCTATAATCGACCAAAACAGCAACAAAAAAAAATTCGAACTTGTGATTTTAACGAATCTATGTTTCAAATTTCTTTAAATACGAAAAAAATGTTTTTAAAATCATGTCATTGTGCTACAAACTAGGCACGATCTGTATAGGAAGATAAAATTTGCCTACATGGTCTGATAAAATTTGCCTATAATGGTCTGATAAAATTTGCCTATAATGGTCTGATAAAATTTGCCTATAATGGTCTGATAAAATTTGCCTATAATGGTCTGATAAAATTTGCCTATGTGGTCTCTACATCAAATTTGTAATTTTTTTCATCAAATATTGAAAAAAATTCACTCAGAGGAATTTATTTAAAATTTTCCATTGACTTTGTGATTTCTATAGTATTCCCTTGTCAATTTTTTTTCAATCGATCGAGATATGGTTGTCAAAAAGACATATTCGATTTCCTATTATGAAGCATAAAACGCTCATATATATGAAAACAAAAATTTAAGCACACGCGGCTTACTCGAATTTACCAATATTCAAAAATTCTTTAAAAGGTATGTCACACACTTATGAAGAAGTGCATGAGAAAGTTTAGGCTTAAAAATTGTCTTCTCCTTCTGGTTAAAAATGGTTCTGGAGATGATGTCAAGTTGTCATCACAAGACTAAATAAAAAAAAAAAATTTCACACAATTTTGTATTTTAATATTGAAATACCATTGCTTTCCTATTGAAATGTTTGTTATACAATAGATATGATACATTAATGTTAAGAAAATAAGGCAATTCTTGCATTTGTCGGCACGGGTTTAGCATGCAGCAAAGTATTTCATGATTAAAAAAGAAAATTGGTGCCGACGTCATGGCCTAGGGGTAGTGCGTCTTCCCCCTCATCTAGGCGTTCTGGTTTCGAGTCCTGGTTCGGGCATGGTTATTCTCTTCCTGTGTTCTAACTGAGAGGTGCGTGAATGAGCCCCCCTGTAAAAAGGGGTTGTGCAAGTGCGTGTGTGTGTGCTATCTTCATTTGAGCTAGAATTCAGACTTCTGCCCTCGGGTGCTCAGGGGTCTTTGCCCTCAGAAGCTACTGCACAAAACTTGGCTTAAATAGCCACACGACAAAAGAAAATTGGTCAGATTTATAACTTTTTCGGTATCAGTTTAATTAAAAAAATTAAATAATAGCAGAACATAAAATTTAATTACATTTGCCTTTTTTTTCTTTATTAAAAATTACAATTTTTTTATGCATATTTTGAAATACTTAATGCTTACAGTGTCTTAATGATTTTGAGCTGTAATATGCGTTGATTTTTTACTGCTAAGTAATTCGTGTATTTCTTTATATGATTTTATATTTTTTAGAATAATATAGATAATTTTTGCCTTTATTTTATTATTAACCACTATTATTCTATCACATGCAACACTATATTTGGAATTTTTGTAGTTTTATTGCGAATGTCGCATCTAATATTTAAAATAAATTTCAAAAAACTTTGAACCTTTTAAATCATTTAAATATTGTATTAGTCAATGGCAGTATTATTTAAAGATGTATAAATATGTTTTCACTTTCAAATTTCTGAAAATTATATAATTTTGTGTCATGAAACTTTGCAATTAGAGTTTCTGTGCTGTGTTTTATCAAAATGTAATCAAATGTAAAACAGTACAAAAAGTTTTGATTGCTCTGCGATCTGTTTTATGTGACTATTCATGGATAATTTTGGTATATATATATACTAAATATATATATATATATACTAAATTCAGTGCCACAGCAGCCCATGTAGGCCAAGGCTTACAGTTCCCATATCTGAATTTTTGACCGAGGGCCCTGTGGTACAAGGAATATGTAACGTTAGGTAGTCAGCCTAACTCGAACCCCCAATGTTTAGTTCCTATGCATGCTTGGTCTTCAATTTATCAACTCACTGAAGAGATGAAAGGCTGAGTCGACGTTGTTTGGCCCGATCATATGATATAGATTTATGATATATATCATAAATCTATATCGAATGATTCACCAAAAGGCAAAAGCCCATTCTATGCTTATATTATAATGTATTTTTGAATTCATATATTCATAAAAGGAGTCAAAAGCTAAAATGTAATTTCAATTTTTTTTTCTGATGTTGTATTGAGATTTCAAAGTGGCATTTATAAAAAAAATAAATACTTTATTTTTTTATTTTTATGCTATATTATCAATCTGATGATTTGAATACTAATAACTATAAATATGTTTCATGCAATTGATAAATAAATCATTATTTTTAAATTTTTTAAGGTTTTTTTTTATAAAATTGATATTATAAAATTGATAATGTAAAATTGGTAATATAACATGCCTCTTTACGATTTCTTTCAAACTAATTTTGCTGAACGAATCCAGAATTATGTCGATATTATTTCCATTTCAAAGCATTTGACTGAATAACTGATGAAAATAGTACCAGCTTTTTTTATTTATTTGAAAGACATTTATTTTATTATAACGAAATTTTATTATATTTTCAAAACTATATATTAATAACTAAAAGAACTATATGTCTATATCTGTTCTATATCTAATTCTATTATATAGAAGTTTTTGAAAAATTATTAATACGCTATTTTCCATTTGAAGGTGATGCAATTTTTTTTATTTCTATATAATTGTTAAGTTGAAAAATTAAGGAGCGATTTTAAAAAGGAAGTCAGGACAGATGTTTGCTTACAAAAATCGTATATAATTGAAATTTAAAAGATAAATTTTAAAATGAAATAAAATGTGAGATGATGATTGAGTTGAAATAATTAGATGCATTAGAACTTTCAAAATCAGTTTGTTTGTTTGTTTCTTATGGCACTTGCCACTGACAAGCCCACTGTTACGAAGACAACGATTTAAGCCTGAGGGGGAACGTCTCTTACTTTTTATAGCAGCGCCAACTAGGGCCAAGAGTACGACTTTGCCACTCACGCATCACTCATTCGCTTGCACAACCTCTTTTTACAGGAGGGCACATTCACACATCTCACAGATAGAACAACAGAAAAACAACCATGCCCAAACCGGGACTCGAACCCGGGACGCCCAGATCACGGGGAAGACGCGCTACCCCTATGCCAGGACGCCGGCACTTTCAAAATCTAAAAATGTTTCCTGATATATTTTATTTTAAGACATTTCAGACATTTTTTAATATTTAAATACCTCTTCAAAGACTGAAACATACATGCTATTCTATGTCTCTTGAAGAAATGAAAATATTAAAATTCAAAATGCTTGTGAACAGACATTTTTGATTTCAGGTAACACACAGGAATTTCAGCAGTTTAATAGCACTTAACACCGCTAGTTTTAATTATACAATGAATTCATTCAAACATTCCTTCTATTATTAAGAGTAAAATACTTAAATATTTCAAGTTTCGAATTGTCTTTTATTTAAATGAAGAATGACGCTTTATTCCTTTTAAGTTTTTAGTTTATTCTCAAAATGTCCATGGAAATTCATTTGAGGAAATATTATAGATACAAAAACTTTTACACCGTCTTAAATTACAACCTCTTTATTGATTATGCCGTTGTTAAATATTTGAACCTCCCTAATATGAATGAATTCTTTTATTCATGATACACTGATATCCTTTTTCCTTTACTAAATGAATAATCAGCTGTCTTTTGAAAATTCATTTTCCGAAATCATATAGTTTAGACTTTTAATTAGCAATTTAAATTTTGAGTGTCAAAAATGTGTATTTTTTTTCCTAAAAATAATTAGTAACTCCATTTTTAATATTATGAAAGGGAACTATTTATTGATGCCATTCATTGAGTTTCACGGCAATAATTTTTAATTAACAATTTCTTTATGAAGTTAATTTAATTTTGAAGTTAATAAATTAAAGTTCTGTCAAAAGGAACTCATTTTAAACTGCTTTGCATATAATCGTCTTCTATCGGCTCTTCTTTTTTTCAACCGTCGTGTAAAGACGCTACATTCTGAAACAAGAAGAATTTTATATGTACTGTGTTTAATTAAGGCACCCATGAAATAATTAATTTATTTTAATGAATTAATTCTGTTTTTATGTTAAAAGTTAATGTGCGTGATTCTAAGAACTCATTTTTTAATATTTTTTTCACAATTTGAAACTATTTTGAGAAAATATTTTCCTGTTTGAATAAGAATGATATTTTTTGTAGTTGCATTGGAAAAAGAAGAAGAGAGCAATAGAGAACCAAATGAATTTACAAACATACTTACTTTTAGAAATAATCGCTCTGAAGTTTCAAGTGTTTATTTTATCGGTAAATCATGTTTCTGTTATATCTTCACATTCTGATTCTACAATGTTTGTTTATATGTTTATGCATGCCATATAGATGTTTACAATGTAATTTATCATTTTTTTTTCTTTTTTCCTTTTCAATTAGTAATCTCATTTCTCTGCAAATTCCATTCTCACTATTTGTTTTTAGGTATTCTCATTTCCACTTTTTATTTATTACTTCGGCAAAAGATTAAATGCAATTTTGCAGGATTTGACACCGATGGGATTCTCTCTGGAGATCCCTGAATGGTTTGTCAACTCTTTCTTTCTTTTATCCTATTTTTATTTCCCCCCTCCCCTTCCATCTTGTTCTCATCCAGCTGGTTAGATAACTCAGTATTAGAGGCACCTGGGACATAGGATGACGTTATGTTATTTTGTGTTATGTTATATCTTCAAACAACATGGCCATCAATTATATGAGTGTGAAATGAAATGTTCTTTCAACTCTCCTCATTAGTTTTTTTGATTATTATTTTCAGAAAAGAAATGTTTCGGAAACATTAGATACTGAATTCCTAAAAGCCTGCAAAGAAAATATTTGTTCATGTAATCAGTATTAATAATTGTTTAAATAACAAATGTATTATTAAAGAAACTGTAACAGAATATGGAGTACGGAGGGTTAAATATTTAAATTACAAAATCTGGATGGAATCCCAGCTCGTTGTCTGGGATTCTATCCAGAGCTTCTTTCAAACCATTTGATCAACACTTCTAATAAGATTACTTGTGACAGACTTGCTTCCTTGTCTTATTCATTGAGAACGCAGTTTAAGGCCGAGCTATTTTCATCTTGTCTTTGAATTGAAAAGCTCCTTAAGAAGCCATGCTCCCAGACTAATAAGGACCTTCAAAGAAACATTACAGGGTTTTCTGCGGCAGAATTGCTTCCTTATCCATTATTCCTTGTCCTTATTTACTGCCTTACACATTGTGGACGAAGTTTAAGATCGATTGATTTCCATCTCATCCCTAAATTGAAAAGCAGCCTAGCAGGGCAGGCTTCCAGATTAATAAGGACCTTCAAAGAAACATTAAAGTCCATCTTACTTCAGTGACATTAAGGTTCTTCGAAGAAGAGATCGGAGACTTCTCCCGCCGTAACGAAAAGTCCTCGGATCTTCCTTATTTCGAGAAACACCCATTTTTTTATTCTAATTTTTTGAAATAAGTTCCATTTTTATGACTTGCCAAAATTTGGAAATAAAATTGTTCCCGTTTCTAATAGATTCAACATTTTATTTTTTCTTGTAGTAATACTGTTTCCAATATTGATATAGATATCATAATTCCCTGCCGCAGTTTGCCATACATTTTTAATAACTTTGGATCTGCTATTTTTCATTGCTCTTCAATATTTTTCAAACAAGCAAAAATTTTCTTTGTTATATATCTGATGATTTACTAAGAAGTGTGAGTTTTAAGTATATGGCCTGTCTCTGATGAATAGGCAAGTGTGACGAAAGAAATCACATGATATCAGATTAGTCTCTTTCAATAGAAAATGGACATACTAAATATGGCTGCTTTTATCGCCTTCATAACGTGCGGATGCAGATAGATAAATAATGAAAAGAGATGATCAAGTACACCCCTTTCAACAAAACCTTTCTTCAAACCTCATTATTTTCCCGCGATTTACTCTCAGTTTCAAGCGTTTCTGCCAATTCCTACCAACATGATAGCCAAAATAATACAAATCATATGCTATATATTTTGCAATTAACAATATGTATGCAATGAAACTCAAATTAGAAAATGAATAAATATGCTTAATATTGGGTTGGCAACTAAGTAATTGCGGATTTCACTCATAGATGGCTTCAGTTTGAATTTTTAGGTTTGCAGACGTAGTACAAATGTAAAACACATTTTGTTATTTGATAGTTGGCAATTCGGCTGTCAATCAGTAAAAAAAGTTTTTTGATCGGTTTTCGTAGTTTTCGTTTGGCGTTCGTTGAAAAATGGAAAATCAAAAGGAACATTTTCGTCATATTTTGCTTTTTTATTTCCGCAAAGGGAAAAACGCATCGCAAGCTCATAAAAAGTTATGTGCTGTTTATGGTGACGAAGCCTTAAAAGAACGGCAGTGTCAAAATTGGTTTGCCAAATTTCGTTCTGGTGATTTTTCACTCAAAGATGAAAAACGCTCTGGTCGTCCAGTTGAAGTTGATGACGACCTAATCAAAGCAATAATCGATTCGGATCGTCACAGTACAACACGTGAGATTGCAGAGAAGCTTCATGTATCACATACATGCATTGAAAATCACTTAAAACAACTTGGCTATGTTCAAAAACTCGATACATGGGTTCCTCACGAACTGAAAGAAACGCATTTAACGCAACGCATTAACAGCTGTGATTTGCTAAAGAAACGTAATGAAAATGATCCATTTTTAAAACGACTGATAACTGGCGATGAAAAATGGGTTGTTTACAACAATATCAAGCGGAAAAGACCGTGGAGCATGCCAGGTGAACCAACTCAAACAACATCAAAAGCTGATATTCATCAAAAGAAGGTTTTGTTATCAGTTTAGTGGGATTACAAAGGAATGACATTTGAATATAAATAGTGACATTTGAATGTAAAAATAAAGAAACCCGATTTTTACGTTACAGCCATTTTTAACGAAACTCGTTGTGCCGACTTTCTACGTTCTAGCCTACTCAAAAGCATGTTGAATAGTTTTGTGAAAAAAAAATTGTTATAAATGAAGCATAGCAACACCAATGATATTCCTTTCAAATTATTCAAACCTATTAGTCTCATATCTATTAACATGCATACGCAAGTATACATGCTGAAATTTCTTCAGATACCGAAACAACTCTTAAACACTTGAATTCACAGAAATCCATTTTATACGTTCCAACCGCTATTAGTAAAACACGTTGGGGGATATTCTAAGTTACCGCTGAAGAGGCAAACAGAAACGCTAGGTGAACAGAACTTTTATAAATGAAGTATGAACAATGATATTCATTTCAAAATATTCAATCACATAAGATTCATATGGTTGTGTGCCAAGGGGCCCCGAGGCACTTCCACGTCTTGCGGTGGGAGGGAATTGTAATTATATTTTAAACTCTTAATTTAAAGCAAATGAATTTCCAAAGATTTATCTTAATTTAGACCATAGTAATTTCATTCTCTTATTTCCTGATGCAATTCCACATTCTGTTTAATTAATTCCACTGAAACTGTGTAAAAATTACTGCGCAATCACTTCTACGTATCAAATGAAAGTAATACTTCAGTTGCGCTTCTCAAAGGTCACCACGTGTATTGAATTGGTGCGTGGCTGGAAATTACATATAGTTGAGTTTACATATAGTTTATAGTTACTTGAGTTTACATATAGTTTATAGTGGCTTGAGTTTACATATAGTTTAAAACTGAATGATAAGGGTATATTAACTCACTTTCTTGCCTTTTTTATTTTATTCTGTACAAATTTTGAAATTGAATGTAAACTAATCAAAAATTCTTTTTGACAACAGATGGCGCCATGACACATCGTAGTAGCGTTTCTGTCTTATTATTATTACTAATAATAATACGTTTTTATCAGTTATTAATTGGTGCAAATTTTGCAATCAATTTTAAACTTACTTATGAGTTAAAATCTTGAAACTCGAATCTGTCTCAGAATTAAGCAACAATGCCATATTAACTGATTTTCTGTTTGAACGATATGAACTCCGTCACTGAATGTAGCTCTTTAGGAAGTTAGTTAAAAGGCAATTGCAAAATTTCACACACACAAGATTAAACTCAGAAAATAATTATTTAAATAAAGAAAAATGTTGTTATACCATGTTTTTAAAACAGACTTAAAGGTATATTTAAAAAGTAAAATATATGACTTTTAAGTATTCATAATCAAGAATTATCAGGAAATTCTGTATGGGTTATAAATCTGTATCTAACTAGGAGCGATATTTTTAAAACTTTCAGTCTGTTTAAAAAACGTGATATATACGTTATTTATTTAAATAATTGCTTCCTTTCATATCCTACGCAACCCTTTTTAATGCCAGTTGTCTATTATGCAGTCTACCATTGAAATATGGATAGTATTGGAATTTTAATTTATGCTTTTATAAACTCTTCTGCACATAGCAGCATTTCGCAAAATTATTGCCGAAAAATAATTAAGTTGCGTTATCTTTAATTGATTTTAAATCTTTTAAAATCCTTTATTTATTCTTATGAGTTATTATTTCGCAATATTTTCGCCGCTTCTCTACGATGCAATTTCGAAACATTTAACATATGAAAATTATTATTTCACATACTAATAATTATCATATGCTTTTGTATGAAATATCGTTATTTTATACTTCATATTAATTGAATCAGTAATTTGTTCTCATATAATGGAATTTAAATTACATGGTATAATTGGATGGTTGAATTGGTATAATTGAAACTTCTATGTAATTTCTAATTTCTATGAAATTTCCATTCTTAGAAGTAGATATTGCAATGAGAAACATGCAGTAATCAGTCGCAATATTCTTAAGTATTTAATTATTATTTTAAGAAAATAATTTTCATGTGTCTGTCTCATTTAGGCTACAATAGCTTATATACTTCATCAAAATCTTAGGTAAGTTCAAAGAATATTAGGAAAGATGGTTGAATAAAAAATTTTGTTGTAATTAATAAAGGTTTTAAATTTTTAAATATTATCAGTAAAATTTCAAAATTGGTGCGTTTTGAAATTTATTTTAATATTAAAGTTGCAAGAAGTATACCTTACTATATATATTGAAAATACTTAATTTTGGCAACTATTCAAAGGAGGAAAATTATTTCCTCAGGAATCCTTATTTCAAAAGAGATGTTTTGATATTGCTTCTTTTATCACATTTAAATTTCAGATTTTCAAGTGTGTGACGATTGATAATGGCTGACACATGTATGAGAATATACAATAATATGTAGGGATGAAAACAACTTATCATCCATTGATTCAGATAGTGGACAATTATTATTTCCTGTATCCTAGTTTCAAAAAGGATGCTTTGATTTATCTTCTTTCAAAATAGTTCAATTTCATGATATCTTCAAGTGTGTAAAGATTGATAATGGCTGATACCTTTATGAGAATATACAATAATATGTGTGGAAGAAAAGGTTATGCATAATTTATCGTCCAGTGATTCAGATAGTAGACAATTATTATCTACAGAATCCTTATTTTAAAAAAAGTTGTTTTGATATTTCTTCTTTCAGGACATTTAAATTTCAGATCTTCAAGTGTGTGACGATTGATAATGGCTGAAACAAGTATGAGAATATACAATAATATGTAGGGATGAAAACAAGTTATCATCCATTGATTCAGATAGTTTACAATTATTATTTCCTGTATCCTAGTTTCAGAAAGGATGCTTTGATTTATCTTCTTTCAAAATAGTTCAATTTCATGATATCTTCAAGTGTGTAAAGATTGATAATGGCTGATACCTTTATGAGAATATACAATAATATGTGTGGAAGAAAAGGTTATGCATAATTTATCGTCCAGTGATTCAGATAGTAGACAATTATTATCTACAGAATCCTTATTTAAAAAAAGATGTTTTGATATTTCTTCTTTCAGGACATTTAAATTTCAGATCTTCAAGTATGTGACGATTGATAATGGCTGAAACAAGTATGAGAATATACAATAATATGTAGGGATGAAAACAAGTTATCATCCATTGATTCAGATAGTTTACAATTATTATTTCCTGTATCCTAGTTTCAGAAAGGATGCTTTGATTTATCTTCTTTCAAAATAGTTCAATTTCATGATATCTTCAAGTGTGTAAAGATTGATAATGGCTGATACCTTTATGAGAATATACAATAATATGTGTGGAAGAAAAGGTTATGCATAATTTATCGTCCAGTGATTCAGATAGTAGACAATTATTATCTACAGAATCCTTATTTAAAAAAAGATGTTTTGATATTTCTTCTTTCAGGACATTTAAATTTCAGATCTTCAAGTATGTGACGATTGATAATGGCTGAAACAAGTATGAGAATATACAATAATATGTAGGGAGGAAAACAAGTTATCATCCATTGATTCAGATAGTTTACAATTATTATTTCCTGTATCCTAGTTTCAGAAAGGATGCTTTGATTTATCTTCTTTCAAAATAGTTCAATTTCATGATATCTTCAAGTGTGTAAAGATTGATAATGGCTGATACCTTTATGAGAATATACAATAATATGTGTGGAAGAAAAGGTTATGCATAATTTATCGTCCAGTGATTCAGATAGTAGACAATTATTATCTACAGAATCCTTATTTAAAAAAAGATGTTTTGATATTTCTTCTTTCAGGACATTTAAATTTCAGATCTTCAAGTGTGTGACGATTGATAATGGCTGAAACAAGTATGAGAATATACAATAATATGTAGGGATGAAAATAAGTTATCATCCATTGATTCAGATAGTTTACAATTATTATTTCCTGTATCCTAGTTTCAGAAAGGATGCTTTGATTTATCTTCTTTCAAAATAGTTCAATTTCATGATATCTTCAAGTGTGTAAAGATTGATAATGGCTGATACCTTTATGAGAATATACAATAATATGTGTGGAAGAAAAGGTTATGCATAATTTATCGTCCAGTGATTCAGATAGTAGACAATTATTATCTACAGAATCCTTATTTAAAAAAAGATGTTTTGATATTTCTTCTTTCAGGACATTTAAATTTCAGATCTTCAAGTGTGTGACGATTGATAATGGCTGAAACAAGTATGAGAATATACAATAATATGTAGGGATGAAAACAAGTTATCATCCATTGATTCAGATAGTTTACAATTATTATTTCCTGTATCCTAGTTTCAGAAAGGATGCTTTGATATATCTTCTTTCAAAATAGTTCAATTTCATGATATCTTCAAGTGTGTAAAGATTGATAATGGCTGATACCTTTATGAGAATATACAATAATATGTGTGGAAGAAAAGGTTATGCATAATTTATCGTCCAGTGATTCAGATAGTAGACAATTATTATCTATAGAATCCTTATTTTAAAAAAGATGTTTTGATATTTCTTCTTTCAGGACATTTAAATTTCAGATCTTCAAGTGTGTGACGATTGATAATGGCTGAAACAAGTATGAGAATATACAATAATATGTAGGGATGAAAACAAGTTATCATCCATTGATTCAGATAGTTTACAATTATTATTTCCTGTATCCTAGTTTCAGAAAGGATGCTTTGATTTATCTTCTTTCAAAATAGTTCAATTTCATGATATCTTCAAGTGTGTAAAGATTGATAATGGCTGATACCTTTATGAGAATATACAATAATATGTGTGGAAGAAAAGGTTATGCATAATTTATCGTCCAGTGATTCAGATAGTGGACAATTCTTCTTCTTCTTCGTCTTCTTAAAGGCATTCGTGGCTAACATCAACTAAATACGCCAGAGTTTAAAAATAAATAGCGCTCACGAACTTTACAGCACGCATTTAAAGCAAACCTGAGATGTAAATTCTGAGTGGCGCTACTAGTGTCACACTTATGCGAGAAGCGTGAAATTTGAATCGATGTCATTTTTCAGATATATAAACATGCCTACGAAATTTGATTCATCTAGCACAAGTCCTTCTTGGTGTTGCGATTTTTCCCCCAGTATATTTAAACAGTTACGCGTGTACGCCTTAGATTTCAGATAGCCTCAGAACCAGAAATCCATATTAGTGATGTCGGGGGATCGCGGTGGCCACGAAACTACTAAGTTACGAGAGATGACTCTATCACCAAAGTGTTGTTGCAGCACTTGTCGAACACATTGGGCGAAGTGTGGAGGAGCCCCATCTTGCATCCATACAATGTTACTAATGACATTTCGTTGCTGCAATTCAGGAATAACGTATCTCTGCAACATTGATTTATACCAAGCATTTGTGACAGAGCATGATTTCAAACCTGTGGTAGTGACCTCTTCGAAGAAGTACGGACCGAGAACAAATGTGCTAGCAATGCAGTACCACACAGTCACTTTGTTTTCGTGTAAAGGCACTGGTGCCACATCGTGAAGGTTTTTGTCAGCCCAGTGTTCTTGGTGTTAACGATTTCTGTTAAAGAGAAGTGTGTCTCATCCGTCCATATTATCTGCAGTGGCCGTCTGTCATCTTTATCATATCTGATGAGGAAAAAATTTGCGAAGTCCACACGCAGTTCCTCCTCTCCAGACTGCAACATCTGAACGCGCTGAAACCGATGAGGAAACAAACAGAACAGAGCGCAGAATCCTGAGAACGGTGGTTTCCGGTAAATCCAAATTGCGAGCAATACTTCTTGCAGTATGCGATGGACCTGCAGTAATCGTGTTATGCACTTCCGCAACAACTTCAACTGGAACAGATGGTCGCCCGGATCGAGGTCGATCGCAAGTGCATCCAGTTTCTTCAAATTTTCTTACCAAATCACGTACACTTCTCACGGTACATGGGTCTCGTCTTAGCTTGTGATTTCGCCGATAAATTCGCACTGCTTCGGCGGCATTTTCGCCGTTCAGATAAAAC
The DNA here is from genome assembly GCF_947563725.1 of Argiope bruennichi. NCBI lineage: Eukaryota > Metazoa > Arthropoda > Arachnida > Araneae > Araneidae > Argiope > Argiope bruennichi. The sequence goes on from NC_079157.1 coordinate 33,806,266, forward strand.
AGATTCATCAATTCACCTCGTTGTTTCTTTGTAAGCGTCATCTTGTTAGTACAATTGACTGAAGAAACACTCTTCTCACACTGCTTTGCACGTGATGTTCTGTGACTGGTGCTTTTACTGTCTAACCCTGTGAATTATGCAAAGTGCGTCAAAGCTCCTCCTCTCTGTGTTGTCATTAGTCCTTTATAATGCTCTTCTTTGCAAATGGTTTACGCCGGGAATTTTCATCACACGCTAATCGTTCCAACGTCATTTGTGGTTTTTCAATAAGTTGATCAATTTGCGCAAGGAAAAAGTGGGTGTTGCCATTCGAAAATTTCGAAATTCTCTCACTGTAACCGTAACCGTGAGCTCTGAGTTGTTTAGAATCATCATATTCTCCAGCGCATACCTTCAAACAACCATGTCTGAAATTTTGATTCGATTGGTTGAGTGGATAGGCCGGTAGGGTTTCATATATAGGGGAAGATTTTTTTGATCACCATATATATATATATATAGTTGTGGACCTTAGGTAAGACCACGATTGCCTGGCATACCATTGGCAAACAATAGTTACGGGATATAGATATTTGGCATGAAAATATAATTTTATACTGAAAATATCGTGTAAATATTTGCTTTAGACACTTTTTTGATAGTCCGTTGAAACAAAATATGATATGGAAAAGTTGTAATACTCAATCATATATTCCTTGAGTTTCTACCAATGTGTGTTTTTCCATGCATTCAAACGAGATAACTCAACGACATAAGTAAATGAAATTTGGCTCAATTATGTCAATTTGTGATAACAATTGAAGTTCTACGGAAAATTTTGATTTCAATCGTTCGGGAAGAAAATGCTTCCAAAATTGTCACACATCGTTCTTTTACTTATGTATTAACTGTATTCCAGCGATTAATCGATAACAATCGAGATTAATTGATATAAATCTAGATAGAAAATCGATAAGGACTGTCTACTTGATTCAATAAAAATGCAAAAATTACGCCGAAGAAGAATATTTTTAACTACTGTTCGCAAATGCCTGGAAATTAAAACACAGACATCCATTTTCTTTACTGTACAACGAACTCTTTTTGCTGTTCTCTTATGAATGGAGATGTGAATGTAAACATCTGACCACTTGAGGCATCTGAGTAATGCTAATGATAGGTAGGTAGTACTGCCAATAGTAATAGTGAGGTCCATACTTATACCAATAATAATAGTCCATACTTATAATAAAGCTCAATGTGTGTGTGTGTTTGTGTGTGTTGGCACTCTACAGGCCAGACCGTTTGACTTACAGCTACCAAATTCGATGCCTGCATACCTTGGAGGTCGAGAATGGACCGGTATACCTGGGGTCCCTTCTTTTGAATTTTTAATTAGAATTTTATTTATTAACTTAAAACTAACTTTCTCGCCAAAAAAATCTTCATTTCCCAATGCCAAATGAGTAAAGCTTCAGCTTCCCCCCCCCCACTCTAATGAGGTTAGGCTGAACATTGTTTTACCGATTATTTCAAACGATTCTGTATATTTTCTTAATGTTTGATGCATTTAAAATCAAACATCGTTAATGAATCTATCTTTCAAATTCATTCTGAAGTACTTTTGAAGTAAAATAAAACAGAATAAAGGAAATTATAAATTTCCAATCTGCATAGCATTACCCCATTTGGAGTACAAAATTCACTCATTTGCATTACCAAAACTGACGTTGATAAATTCACGCATGCGCATTGTGTTCTGATTGATGACAACTATTTTCAACGGATTCGGACTTGATTTAAATTATTTTTAGTTCAATTGTGTGCTTTTGTAATTAAATTGTATTTTTGTTAGTTATATATATTTTATATATGCATATAGTTTTAAGTACATCGTTTTTAACCTGTTTTTGGCGGATTATTTTAAACGATTCTGTTTATTTTCTTAGTGTTTGATGCTTTTAAAATTAAACATTATTAATGAATCGATCTGCTTATGATGAATCTGAGCAAATTTTGTTGAAAATTCTTGAGATATTACATAAATTAAGAAAGATATTCTTTGGTGCCCATAAAGTTTAAATGATCACTGACTCTGTTTTCAGTAATCATATTAATAAAAAATGCTTTTTTTAGAAAAAATATTATTATATTAATTGCAATTTAATCACTTCCACTTTAATTTAAAGCATAAATTCTACGGGAGTTAACAGAAAATTAGAGAGATACATATTACGTTATGGCTGAAGGCCTTTATAATATTATGAAAGAATTAAATGAATATTTTAATTATATATTTAATTATATTAATTAATTATATATTTAAAATATTTTGATAAAAAAAACTATAAAATAGGAGTTATATAAAATATTTAATTATTAAAATTTTAACGAGCATTAAGATTGGCGAACCGGCTGGTCACTAAAGGCGTCTAGTATTATTCATGTAGCATAGAATACTTACTACTTCTGATTTATTCATAAACTAGCTATTACCCGTGACTTCGTTCGCTTGGAAATTTTGGTGTGTATGTATGAGAACTGATGGTCTGATCAAAATATAAAATGTATCAAACTGTATCATTATAATGCTGTTGAAAGCAGAGACTAGAAACTTGTCTAGACTGAGAAAAAAAATCTACGGGAAAATTTCAGCATTTATTTTTATTCTAATACCATAATGTATACAACATCAAACCCTGGTTTGGCCTAGGGATTTGTTGATCGCCATTGTAAAAGCTAATTTTTCGGGAAATTGGGAAATTGCAACCTCTTGAAACAAAATGGCAAAATGTTTGGAATAAAAGATATGCGGTAATTAAAACGCTGTTAATTAAAATGTAAATATAGTTGTCAACAATCATAAAACACTGAGCATGCGTGAATTTTCAACGCCAGTTGGCGATGCCAAATGTGTGATTTTTCCTCACATTCCTTTTTTTTTAAGTGCTTTAGAATGAATCCGAAAGATCGATTAATTAACAATTTTTAATTTTAAATGCATCAAACACTAAGAAAATGAACAGAATGATTTGAAATAATCAATCGAAAACATATTAAGCCTAGCCTCTTTAGCGTGGGAAAGAAAAACAACTGAAACCCTACTCATTTGGCGGCGGGGAAATGATGACTTTTGTAGGGAAAGTTAGTTTTTAATTAATAAAAAATTAACCCCTCCATTAACCGGAACAAATAGTAGCCTATGCCCTATTCCAGACTATAATCTATCTTTGTGCTAAATTTCATCCATTCCAGCTTTTCTCGTGTGATTGACTAGCAAACATCCATCCATCCAAACTTTCACATTTATATTAGTTGTTGTTGTTGTTTCTTATGGCACTTGCCATGGACAAGCCCGCTGTTCGAAGACAGCCGATTTTAGCCTGAGGGGGAGCGCCCCTTGTTTTTATAGTAGCGCCATCTAGGGCCAAGAGAACGACTTAGCTACACACACGTCACAACCCTTTTTACGGGGCGGACTTCATTCACACATATCATTTACTCACAGATCGTAATTTAGACCTGAATCAGAGAACGATCACCCCTGATCCAGTACCCCCAGTGGTATTACTCTCGACATGGAGGACTTTGTGACTACGACAGATTTAACGCGCGTCAGCCACCAAGCACGAGGGGAATCTTCGGCCGGCGGGGTTCGAACTCGCCACCTAAGGGACGCGAATCCGACACTCTACCGACCAGGCTATCCCGGCCGTACATTTATATTAGTAGTATAGATAAACAATTGCATAAAAATTAAAATACAATTTTGGAGTATAAAAATGAAAATCAATATATGGTTAAATTTTATTGATATATCAATATCTATGTAACCTCATTAGATTCTCGATTACACCAAAAGCCTGACGGAGTAGTCTTCCGAAAAGTTTCTCGCATATTCAATAATAAATTTGGCATGCCAGAGAACAAATTATATGGCACTGGCGTACAATAGTTATGAAATAATTTTTGACATGAATTTAGCTTTTTCAATGAATCTATCATATAATCCTTGGCGATCAATTCCTGCCATAAGATTAATAGTATACGAAAATTGAATTTGTATTTTAAACATGTTTTTTCGAACCTATTGAAGCGAAAATGTGACACAAAACTGCACTTGGAGTCACAAAATCCCATTCTTAATTTGATATATTTAAGTAATTTTGTTTTGGAGATATCGAATTTATATGTTTCCGAAAGTATAGACAAACAGACAGTCAACCAATAGGCGGAATTGCCTCAAAATTTGACAGGTTCTATACTATAGGTGTTAAATATGAGTACAAAATCTTATATATCTTTCTTCGTTTTGTAGTTATCGTGTAATCGTATATTCGAATAGCCAGACAGACTGAATTTCTCTGAACCAATTTTACTCAAAATTTGATAAAAATCTGCAAATGTGGTGTAAACATCATATATCTTATTTCAACCGTCTACTTCAAATCGCTGTTGAGTTATCCTTGTCCCGGACAGACAAATGAGCAGACATACTTTACAGATAGACAGACGAACATTTTTCGAAAATGTATTTTAAGCGTAGAGATTTGTCAAAATTTCGAGTTCGAATTTGTTGATGATTGCTATTTTTTCTTTATACTACGTATACCAGAAAGTAAAAATTACATATCCTTTTCATTTGTCTTACCAATTTATATATGATTTTACATCCATTCTCTTAATTTCGAAACTACCAACTTTCTTTTAGAGTATATTTGAAGCTGAAATATATTGAAAATACTGAAAGCTTTGAATTGAAGATGGAAGAAAATTTTTAGAACATCTTCCAAATGTAAAAGCGCTTTTGAAAATGAAAATTTACACTTCGATATTGCTTTCAGATCCGACTTTTTATGAAATCGTTTGCATTACATTCAATTTCTCGAAATTCAATCTTTTATAGATAACGATTCAACCTCTGTCCATGAAATAGAGTTCTAAAATACATTTTCCTAAAATGCATTTCTAATAAATTTAATGCTTTATATATTTGAGTAAAATAAATTTTGAAAGAAAAATTTTCCCTCTTTGAATCTTTCTATATGAAATTATTACACGTGATATTTGAAAGAAGATAATGAAATAATTCTGTATGTCCCAGAACATATAGATTTGATACACAGCTTTCATAAGCATAGGGCGAAAACTTCTTGCACTTAGGAATCGGGAAAAAAAAATTATTTAAAAAATATTTTTTTATTCCTAGGAGAAAATTGAAATAAAAGGTCTTTTGCCTCTTAATGTTATAATAATATATTGAAAGCCAGTGTCGATTATGTTGCGGCAATCGAAAATATCAAATAAATATTACCACGTATTTCGATCACAAGTTCGCTATTGCTTGAATATTATGGAAGTTATTGTTTATATGAAAGAATCCTTATAAACTTAATGCAACTTTATATTTTAAAATTATATTCTAATATTTACAACATATTTATGCATATCTTTTGAGAAACACTTGTAATTTGTAAGAATGCGATTCAAGTCGGAAAAGTACGACTATAAAGTATACAGAAAGTTGTTAAATTACGTGTAACAAAAGTGAGATAATTAAAACTGAAAAGATGTTCCAAAACACCAACGATATTTCCTAATTCTTTGTGGCGGGAGATTAATTAATTTAAAATATGAAATCAAACGATAAAGTGTCACGCCATTAAAATTGACGTCATATTATAAAAATGCCGAACAGCCCGTATACGAATTAGCGGTAAAATTGAATGTGACATCAATAATTTTATTTTATTTTGTTGAGCTTATGTAATGTTTTTTTATAGTCAAAAATATCGCTAAAGATTTGCGTATTATTAATCATATGTCCTTAATAATTAACAAAGAGCCTCGTTATGTGTGATTTCTGTCGTTTTTTTTTTTTTTTTTTTTTTTTGGCAATTGCATCCTGGAATGCTATTAAAGGGTGTACAAAAAATTAACTCAAGATTTGAATTTGCCACCATTCGTGCAATAAAATATTGGCAACCCTATTAAAAGAATCATTTGACAGCTGATAGTTTAGGGTTAGTAAAAATGGAGCGTTACTCGCTAGAACAACATGTTAATGCAAGATTTGAATTAAATAAAAAAACACATTTTTTTTTCTTTAAGTCGTCATTTTTTAAAATTGAATTGTAAAGTACAAAGGTTAGGATTTTGTATGAATTAACACATAGGGCAAATCACCTTCATGGCTTTGCTGGTACATACGCACTCTTTTGTTGAAATTCTTCTTAGTCATTTTACGTAAATGTAGCTGAATTTTGTTGTTGCAGCGTTGAATTTCCTCCTATAATGCACTGTATAGACATTTGAATTCAAATAAACTCATACTAAAAAATCCAATGGTGTTAAATCATACGATCTAGGAGGCCGAATCTCAAATTTTTCAGCCATGACCTCCAAACTTGTATTATTTTTTTAAATGATGTTCAACAATGAAAACACGTTGTTCTATCCTGTAACGCTCCATTTTTACTAACCCTAAACTATTAGTTGTCAAACGATTTATTAATACGGTTACCAACACTTTACTATATGAATGGTGGCAAATTAAATTCTGGCTTTAATTTCTTTACATCATTTAATACTAAGTTCAAAACCTCGAATATGTATTTTGGACATTTTGTCCCAATCGATTAAAACTAAAATTTGATTTGGAAATACAATTCTAGTTACATTTCTAATTCTCGTCTAATTTCGTTCAAAGTTGACTGAAATATAGAAATTTGGTGCAAACTCATACGTCAAATTTCATCCCTTAACTGTTCTATTTTCTTTACTATCTAATAAAATGGCACCTTCTATTTTAGGAATATTTTCTTATTTTGATTCTAATGGAAATCCATTGCATACTTGACTTATCTATGTATTCGAAGTCATTTTAATATTGAATTATAGTCGTTATGAATGGTTTATTTTTTTGCTTACAACTATCAAAATTCGATAATTCGATGCACGTATGGCACTCGGGCAAAACAGTTAAGCGGTTAAAGTATCATTCTGTTTCGGTTAATTATTTTACAATATTATTCTGCCAATTATTTTTCAATACTCTAAATAAGTCATTTATATCGAGCTACCAAAAGAAATAAATAATGAATGCGTTTTTACATCAAGAACACGTAAATATAACTATTGTGTCCCATTTTTCTAATGACTATGCTTGAAGCACTTCTTCATAAAGTATATTAAATTCTTGAAAGGGCGGAACTAATTTCGTTTATAATAATATGCAGTAAAACAATATTTTGTCAGAAACTTGGTTTTCATCTGAAATTTTAATCACATCTTAATGATATTTCATAATCCTTCTAGTTAATGAAAAACTTTAATTAAAATTTCCCTACTTTTCAAAACTCTCTTCATCAGAGCTTATGATTATGATTTAAAAGAAGAAAAATTAATTACGTTGACATCTCTCCTTTTATTTAAAAAAAATAAATACGGCAAAAGAAAGAATAGAGTGAACTTTATGATGAAATCTGAGAGACCGACATTTCGTCTTTATAATTTGTCGTTTTCATTATACGGTTCTTAATTTCAAATGGAAAGTTTTCCCATTTCTTTTCTTCGAGCGATTTTTAAGATAACAAAAGATTTTTCGGTTTAATTTCTTTGGAAGTTTGAACTTCTTGTATTGGCATTTGCATCTTCAAAAGATTTTCCAATGCTGATAGATTTTCCGAAAGTCGCTTAATGTGATTGTTCAGTACTTTCTTTTATTTGAAGTAAATGTAAGTTCTGTCTCTACTAATAGTATAGATTAATGTCTGTTGTGTCTCGATGGTACCAATATACTTTGGAATACTTTGCTACTGTAAATCAAGGAATGAATTTTTAAATTTTAATTAATTCTGACGAACGAAATTCTGACGTTTTTTTTTCCGAAATTAATCCAAAATGATAATTTCTATTAATAATACGGATGTGTGCGCACTTTCGAATTTTACTGGTTATACCATTTGACCTAGATCTATCAAGTTTGCCACATAAAGGATTGTAATATGCACCTCGAAGCTACCATTAAATTTCAAAAATATTACTGTGCAAAAATATATTACTCAATCTTTTCGAAAATTAAAAATAAAAAAAGTGCATATTTTCTTTTAATAATGTTTCACAAAAGTTCTTTTTTTTAATAACTCCTTTTTAATAGTAACGAAAAATGTTCTTAAGTTTTGGATGTTTCTAAACGAATTTTTAACTCTATTTCCAACAATAGAATTGCATTGTTCTATAAAATTAAAATCGCTTTCATTTTTTAATAATATTTAATTACATGATTTTTTTCTTTTGTTGAAAATTTAAAAAGAAGGATCTTGTTTTATATCTGTATAGTTTACAAGACGAATTAAAAAATGATAATATAATAAAGCGGAAAAAAATAATGACGATATCGCGAAGCTAACATTACGCTTTTAATAACACCATTATGTCATGGAAATGGATTTCGTTAGAAAATTTCATGAACAAAATAGACAAATAAAATGTAAATATATTAAAATAAAACGCTTTTAATAGCTCTGAAAATCCATTGCTTAAAAATTGCTCAATTTCAGAATGAAGGACACGAAGTTGAGAGATGCAATTAATATTAAAGGTAATCCTCGGTGAACTAGCACAATTATGTCATTGAAATGGATTTCATTAGAAAATTGCACGTTATCTATACACAAATCATATAAAGATTATTAAAATAAAGCGCTTTTAATACCTATGAGAATCCATTGCTTAAAAATAGCTGATTTTTGGAATCAAGAACACGAAGTTATAATTGGGAGATTTAAATTAAATTAAAGGCAATTACCAGAGACCTTGCTAATCTCCGATGTAAGCTAATTTTCAGTGAAGTAAATCTGTATGGATTGATTTAACGAAATAAAAAGAAACAAGAGATTTATTGAAAAGAACAACGATTTAGAAATATATTTAAAATCACGTGTTTAAAGTGTGGCGATCCTGCTTCCATCAAAATGACTGTATTCGAAAAACTATTTTCCTAACTGCACACCGGAAGTACGGAGCAGTTATCTACGATCAAGCGCGCAAGCTGTGCGAATTAAAAAGATAAATATCCGGTCTTTCACAAAATCTGTTGTCTGTCGATGTGTTAGCTTTAAAAATTAAAAGATGTTTATTTTTATATAAAAAAAGTCGTCGCTCATTCTTTATGTGTGGATGTAACTTAACTATCCCAATTTGCAACCTTCTCCACTAAAACATCCGACATTTGGTGACTTGAAAAGTGAAAGGATAACTTTCCCAGTTTTCTTTATGCATTAAATGGCGCCATAGCGCATTTCTTCCTAATGGCGGTAAGCGTATCGTTGAATATTGTTTCTATTTTCACAGCCTAAATAATTTCCATCGGAACTTCTGTTATATAATTTGGATTAGCATTTTCATATTATTTACTCTGATTATCAGTATATTATTTGTATTTTCGTATTTCAAAGCAGTTTTGTGAAATTATATTTATAACGTGCCTTTGATTTCTTGAATAAAACATGCCAGGAGATACTCCAAATTCCGCCAACAACGACGCAACAGTTTCTCGTGTTGGCGTCAAACTTCCGCCTTTCTGGAAAGCTAACCCTGCATTATGGTTTGGTCAACTTGAGGCGCAATTCGCCTTGGCGGGAATTACTGCTGACGATACAAAATTTAATCATGTTATTTCTGCAGTTGATTCTGATATTTTGAATTGTGTAAGCGATATAATATTGAAACCTCCTGATACTGATAAATATCCAACATTAAAAAAACGTTTAATTGAGTTGCATTCTGAAAGTGAAGCTTCGAAAATACGTACGCTGCTACAAGGCCTAGAACTTGGCGACCAACGACCATCTCAGTTATTAGCTCGTATGAAAACATTGGCGGGCGATACTGTTGGCGAGCCACTCTTAAAATCTCTTTGGCTCGGAAGACTGCCAAACAGCACACAAACTATTTTAACTGCTTTGAATGAAGATTTAGCTGGTTTAGCATCAGTTGCAGATAAAATAAATGATTTGGCTGGCCATTCAAACATTAATTCCGTTACTCCTCAATCTTCGAATAATCAAATAGCCCAACTTGAAAAACAAGTCGCCCATTTGACGACTTTAGTTGGCGAGCTTACTACAACAATGCGCCAATCACGCTCTCAAAGCAGAAATAGAAATCGACCTTTTAAAAACAGTCGTAGTTGCTCTCGTGATCGCTTAAAAAAATATAAAGAACCTGCTGATGGCATTTGCTTTTATCATACAAATTTTGGCACAAAAGCAAAAAAATGTAGTTTGCCTTGCTCTTTCAAGAATTCGGGAAACTAAATCGGCGGTCGTCCACTGGCCTGGGCCACGATCGCAAAATTAATAGAGTTATGCTGGCCGATAAAGTTAGTAAATGGAAATTTTTAGTGGATACAGGCGCAGACGTATCTGTTTTACCAAACAATTATGCTCCTAAAGCTGATTCCTCTAATGAATTACTCCTCTTAGCTGCTAATGGCACAAAAATAGCTACTTTTGGTAAAAAACGCCTTACGCTAGACTTAAATTTACGGCGAAATTTTACTTGGTCTTTCATAATTGCAAATGTGAACCAACCAATTATAGGTGTTGATTTTTTAAAACACTGTAATCTTTTGGTTGATGTTAAAAGTGGTTGTTTGATTGATGGCATAACTAAATTAACCACTCAAGGAAAATATACAAACACAGATTCATTAACTTCTGGTATATCCATTTTGCTTGGTAATTCAGAATTCTATGACATTTTATCGCAATTCCAAGACCTCACTAATCCATCTCAACCAACAAAAAGCAAAGTATTAACTAAAATACATCACTTTATTGAAACAACTGGTCAACCAGTATTTTCGAGACCTCGTCGCTTATCTCCCGAGTTGCTAAAAATTGCACGTCAGGAATTTGAATTTTTAATGTCTCAAGGTATTATCCGTCCTTCTAGTAGCCCATGGGCAAGTCCTCTACACATGGTGAAAAAGTCTAATGGAGAATGGAGACCGTGTGGCGACTACCGTCGTTTAAATTCAATTACCGTTCCTGATAGATACCCAGTTCCTCATATTCAAGATTGCACTCAAATGTTTTTCAATAAAACCATTTTCTCCACCCTGGATTTGATCCGAGCTTATCATCAAATTCCTATTAACCCAGCGGACATTCCAAAAACAGCAATCACAACCCCATTTGGTCTTTTTGAATATGTTTATATGCCCTTTGGTTTAAGAAACGCGGGACAAACCTTTCAACGTTATATACATCAAGTTTTGTCAAATTTATATTTCTGCATTCCTTATTTTGATGACATACTGATTGCATCAAATAATGTAGAACAGCACAAACAACATTTAAAAACAGTATTTGAACGATTATCTCAGCACGGATTGAAACTAAACACTTCAAAATGCGTCCTTGGGAAGCAATCGGTAAAGTTTCTAGGTTGTCTAATTACATCTGAAGGCGTGAAACCTTTACCGGAAAAAGTTCAAGCCATTTCTGATTTTCCCAAACCTCAAAATATATCTGAGCTAAAGCGTTTCTTGGCCATGCTCAATTTTTACCGTCGATTTTTGCCTCATGCCGCTCAGACTCAAGCTAGCCTACACGAACTTTTAAAAAACTCTAAAAAGAATGATAAGCGACTTGTTCCTTGGACTGACCTCACTACAGAAGCTTTCGAAAAATGCAAATCTGATATTGCAAATGCAGCTACTTTGAACTTCCATTCACCTAACCAGCAATTATCTATCATGGTTGATGCTTCAGACTCAGCCATCGGATCTGTCCTCCATACAACTACGTCTAATGGTCAACAACCTCTAGCATTTTATTCCCGAAAACTTACGCCCTCAGAACGTAAATACAGTACGTATGATAGGGAACTTTTGGCGATATATGCAACTATCAAACATTTTCGACACTTGTTGGAAGGTCAAAATTTCATAATATTTACAGATCATCGACCTCTTACTTTTGCTTTCACCAAAAAATCTGACTCTTCTTTTCCAAGACAACTAAAATACCTTGATTTCATTGCACAATTCAGCACCGACATCAGGCACGTATCGGGCTCAAAAAACGTTGTAGCTGATACCTTATCTCGTATTAATGAAATACAGTTACCAAAAATAGACTTTTCTGCCATGGCGGAAGCACAAGCATCTGATGAAGAACTTCAGACTATTTTGGCAAAGAATGAACTGTCACTTTGTTTAAAACCTCTCTCAACCGACCCCAATTCATCTAAACTTTACTGTGATGTCAAGCAAAACAAAATTAGACCTTACGTCCCAGAAATTTTCCGAAAGAAAGTTTTTCTATCTTTGCACAATATTTCCCACCCAGGTATCCGTGCCACTAAACATTTGATTTCAGAGAGATTCTTTTGGCCGTCCATGCAAAAGGACATTTCAAATTTCACCCGTTCATGTCTAGATTGCCAAAAATCTAAAATAGCTAGACACACCAATAGTCCTCTTAAATCTTTTCAATTACCTGCAGCCAGATTCGATCATGTTCATCTAGATCTCGTAGGACCTCTTCCACCTTCAAACAACTGCGGATACCTACTTACCTGCATAGATCGTTTCACACGATGGCCTGAGGCAATTCCCATTCCTGATATTTCTGCTGAAACTGTTGCGCGTGCATTCATAACTCATTGGATCTCACGCTTCGGTTTGCCTTCAATAATCACGACAGATCAAGGACGACAATTCCAAAGCAACTTGTTTTCTTTGATCAGCAAACTCTTGAGTGTCCAAAAGATCCGAACGACCCCATACCACCCAAAAAGCAATGGAATAGTCGAGCGATTCCATCGATCTCTTAAACAAAGCCTCCGATGTCATGCATCTACGAAATGGACCGAATCAATTCCTTTGGTTTTGCTCGGACTCCGAACCGCATTAAAAGAAGATCTACAGTGCACATCGGCCGAACTAGTTTATGGCTCAAACCTTAAACTACCATCAGAATTTTTTGAATCCCCTTCAATTAACGTCGAGCCTCATGAGTTCCTAATAAATTTACGGACCTTGATGGATCAACTTAAACCTGTTGCTACTGCACCTCATGACACCAAGAAAGTATTCGTTCATCCAGCTCTGGACACTTGCTCACATGTGTTCGTGCGCCACGATGCTGTTAAAAAACCTTTACAAGCGCCATACGATGGACCATACCTCGTACTCAAACGAACTGATAAAATGTTCACAATTGAAAAGAACGGCAAACAATCCACGATCAACATTGATCGCTTAAAGCCTGCGTTCTTCGAGAACTCTCACCAGTCCTCTGCACCAGCAATATCACCACCAGTTGCAGTTCCGACTTCACCAAAACCAGTACCTGAACTGTCTCCATCGAGTCCTGTGTCACCTACAAATTCTACTCCAGTACCTTATGTGACCAGATCTGGCCGACGAGTTCGCTTCAACACTCGTTACCTCTAACTTCAGTGCCTGCTGCACTACTAGAGGGGGGAGTACTGTGGCGATCCTGCTTCCATCAAAATGACTGTATTCGAAAAACTATTTTCCTAACTGCGCACCGGAAGTACGGAGCAGTTATCTACGATCAAGCGCGCAAGCTGTGCGAATTAAAAAGATAAATTTCCGGTCTTTCACAAAATCTGTTGTCTGTCGATGTGTTAGCGTTAAAAATTAAAAGATGTTTATTTTTATATAAAAAAAGTCGTCGCTCATTCTTTATGTGTGGATGTAACTTAACTATCCCAATTTGCAACCTTCTCCACTAAAACATCCCACAAAAGCAACGAAATTAAAAGATACAGAAAAATTTACAGTTACAATTGCAGACGATTTTCTTATGAGTATCAATTAAATTACATTTAAATATATGCTTTTATAAATATTAACAAAATTACAATTAAACATCTGCTTTTATCAGTATTAACAAAATTTAAATGAAATAGCGACGGTTGCCATAGTGATGGTGATGAATACACGGCGCCGTCTCTCAATGAAGATCCAACAAATCCTGCAGAAAATGTTTTTATAAAAATTTTAATGATAAGATTTTTGAATTTAGAATTCTTCTTTCCGGTAAAAGGAATTGTTGGTATTTTTACCGATGCAGGTATAATCGGATGCAGGGCTAAATAAATTGATTAGCTATTAATAAAAAAAACTTTTTAATTTCTGAACCTACTACAACCACTTAAACGTTTTAAAGACCATGAAATGCGTTAAAGAGATTTTATTCTAGTGGTTTTGAGATCTCTTTTGCTATGTAAAAATAGTTTTATGGATTTAACTAATGTTAATGCGAGTTAACTAATTTCCTAAAAAAAGTTGTTTTGGCTGAGGTACTTCAATTAATTTTATTTTTTAGTAAATTTCACAAACGAAATATGAAATTAAGATATTAGTGATCGTCAAAAATTTCAGTTTAATGCATTTTGCAATTTGATTTTCATGTGTCTCACCCTAGAAAGCAATAACTCTAAAATAGAAAATGTTAAGCAAATGAAATTTGGTACATAATCTTTCTTCAAAAGCTAATGATTTCATTCAAAAAACGGGATGAGATCTATTATAAAAAAATTCTATTTGCACATAAAAAACAAAAACAGACTAGTTATGTTGATACTCTGAGACAATACAAATTCCAATATTTCCTTACATTGTTCTATATACTTATAATAAAGTTCAATGTGTGTGTGTGTGTGTTGGCGCTCTACAGGCCAGGTCATTTGACATACAGCTATCAAATTTGGTACATGTATACCTTAGAGGTCGGGAATGTGCACCTGGGGTCCCGTTTTTTTGAAATTTTAATTAGAATTTTAATTATTAATTAAAAACTAACTTTCCCGCCAAAAGAATCTTCCATTTTCCCCACCGCCAAATGAGTAAGGATTCAGTTTCTTTTTTCTCCCAACAGTAATGAGGCTAGGGTTAACCTTTTTTCGGCGGATTATTTCAATCGATTCTGTTTTATTTTCTTAATGTTTGATGCATTTAAAATGAAACATTGTTAATGAATCGATCCTTCAGATTCATTCTGAAGTACTTTTGAATTAAAATAAAACAGAATAAAGGAAATTAAAAATGTCTAATCCGCATAGCGTTACCCCAACTGGCGTAGAAAAAACATCACGTATTTGCGTTACGTAACTGGCGTTGAAAATTCACGCATGCGCATTGTGTTCTGAATTCCGCAATTGTGTTGACAATTATTATCAATGGATGCGGACTGGATTTAAGTTTGTTTAGGTTAGTTGCATGCTTTTGTAATTAAATTGTATTTATGTTTGTTATATATTTTTTGTATATGCTTATAGTTTTAAGTACATCGTTTTTAAGTAGTTTTTTTAAAACCTGTTTTCAACCGTCTATTTTAAACGATTCGTTTGATTTTCTTAGTGTTTGATGCATTTAAAATGAAACATTGTTAATGAATCGATCTGCTCATGATGAATCTGAAAAAATTTTGTTGAAAAACTTTTGAGATATTACATAAATTAAGAAAGATATTCTTTAGTGCCCATAAAGTTTAAACGCTCAGTAACTGTTTTCAATAATCATATTACAAAAAAAATACTTAGTTTCAGAAAAAAATATTATTATATTAATTGCAGATTAATCCTTTCCACTTTAATTTAAAGTATAAATTCTATGGGAGCCATCAGAAAATTAGAGAGATACATATTACGTTATGACTGAAGGCGTTTATAATATTATGAGTGAATTATATGACAATCAAAATTTGAAGTTTTAAAATATCTTGATGAAGAAGCTATTAAAGTAGGAATTGCATAAAATATTTAATTATTAAAATTTCAACGAACATTAAGATTGGCGAACCGCCTGGTCGCCAAACGCGGCTAGTATTTTTATATATTTTATCATGTAAGAATATTTTTGTTGTTTTGATTTGAGGTTTTAAAAGCCAGAAAATGCAAGGTCAGAAAATTGGCTATTAATTGCTTTTGAGGCATCAATTTTTCGCTTTTAAAATTATTAGAAAATAATAAAGAAGGGTGATTTATTTGGCGACTTATTGTCAAAATAATGTTACAATTTGGCGCGAATGTCCGCCATGTACCCGATTCTCCTAGTTGGCCAGTAAAGGGCAGGGTCGTTACAAGTTATCGCCATGAAGGAGTACACAGAAGAATAAATAAATGCGAAACAGAGAAGGGAGGTATCGAAACATAAATGCATATATTTTTCAAATTTTCAATGTTTCTGCTGGAAAAAAAAAGTTTTGGATTCTAAACGATTTTGAGATGGAAAAAAAATTGCTTTTCTAAAGTTGACAGTTGCGCAATACATTAAGTAGTCACATGATCTTTCCAAAACAGTTTGAATAAATTTTCTCAACAACAACAACAAAAAAAAAAAAAAAAAAAAAAAAAAAAAAAAAAAAAAAAAATGCGAGATAAAATTTTGCAGCTTGAACAATTCTGAGATGAGGAAAAAAATTATCGTTTTCTAAATCCGAATAAGCAATCTGATAGTCACGTGATTATTTCAAACTGGTTTAAACTGGTTAATGATATAATTTAATTAAGACAAAAAAAAATGACTTTAAAAATAATAATGTTCTCACATGGTAATAACATAAAATTTGCGATAGCAGATTTCAATTTTATTTTTTTAGTCCAATCTCTATCGAAGCAATTTTTAAATAATAACAATTATAAGTAATGCAAAAGAAAATTTATTTAATGATGGTTTGCCTCTAAGATTGAATTCAGTAATTCATGAATCAAAAAGTTAATTAAAAAATAGCAATAAAAATAAGAAAAGCAACTTTACATACAGTGAGAAATTTTCTCACTGTATGTAAAGACGGAATGTAGATAAAATTTGGTACACATCCAAAGTATAGGTTCTTATGAAATTTGGAACCAACTCTTTCAAAGGATTCATATGCTTGCAAATACAGTTCAAGACTCATTCCATCCGTTGACTAAGTTAGGTGTAAATTTGATACATACAGTACACTCTAGAGTATCTGCCCTAATTTGGGGAAAGGACTGACCGGATAAAAAAAAAAGCAGAATTGGCCAGATTTTTATAAATTCATTTCTTTACCCCCCCCCCAATACCAGAAACAATAGAAGAATAGAAAGTTTTTATATCAACACTCACTGTAATAATAAGTATTTTCTCATTTCTTATTGAGAACTAATTTCTCCATTTATCTCAAGCCAAGTAGAATGTGATCGCAACCCAATAAATCATTGGTTTGGTTTGGTTATATTAACGTCCCGTTTGAATCAACACTAGGGCTATTCTGGGACGGACCTCGTCATTTTGAACCACGGTCAGATGACGAGGACGACACCTGAGCTCGAATCCCCCTTTCCACGTCTCACCAGTGGGAGAACGTTTGGTCATAACAGATTTAACGTGCAACAACAGACCCCTTTGCACGACGGTTCTTCGGTGGAATCATGTCACGAACCTGAAACCCTCCGGTTCCGAAGCCGAGACCTTACCACCAGGCCACAGCGGCCCTATTCAGTGAATCACAGAAGTAGTTGCCGGTAACGTGTCGAGTTAAAGTAGAAGCCTCTGTACTGGTAGTTTATATATGTTTATATTGCCGCATTGAAAAGCGGCAGTTGGCTCTCCATGGCAGAGTGGACATGGCACTGATCTCATAGTCGAGAGATTGTGGGTTCGAATCCCGCTAGAGACAATGCGCTTCTCAGCTTGTGTGAATCTTTAGCTCCTTGATTTTATGTTTCTCTTATTTCATGTTCCAGAAGATTTTGGACGTTTTTTTAGTTTACTAGACAGGTGTTTGGGATTTTACTTTTTTTATTCTTTAATTCCTTCTTTCTTTATTTTTAAGTATTCTGGAACTTTCCCTGCTAGTATAAAAGCAGAAGATTTGTCAGTCACTGGGATCTCAGTTTAGAGTTAATAAATTGGTTTAGCTCTACTTCTTGTGTGTGTCATTGAAAAAAAACCGGTAATAAATTCAAACGATTCCACTTTTTTCATTTCTATAGTTATCATATTTTCATTTACTAAACTATGCTCGCTAAGTTAATATTTTTTTATTTCAAATAGTGGGTACAAAAAGATTAATAAAAATTATTTGTTGATAAGATTTTGGCAGTTGAGTTTGTCCCAAATATATTTATGTCTATATTTTAATTTGACATGTATTTTACTAAAATATATTTGATATTTTTAGTCTATATTTGAGTTTGTAACAGATACATTTTATATTTTTTCTTGTCCAAAATATATTTTTGAAATATTTTATTTTAGAGTAAAAATTATCACTTTTTATATATATTTTTAGTTTCTCAAGTAAAAAATATAGAGGAAATATTGTAATCTTAATAATTTAAAAAAAAATACTTTGATGAATCCCAACTTTGATCTCTCTAAGTTTGAAAGATACGTTTTTGGCCTTAATTTGGTCTTTTCTGTTCGTCTGTTTGTCTAACTCAGAAATGTTTTGAGATAAACAAATGCAATTTAGTACATGAACTTACGACTAAATTTGTATTCTTTAAAAGTTTTAACAAAATCGATGCAAAGGAAATGTATATGCCTGGCTGCTTGAGTGCAGGTGAACACGAACTATAGTGGAGAAGTAGTACAAAGTATAAAAGAGCTAGTTAAATAACATTTGGCCTATAAATTTAGCTATTTAAATATACATTCTTACCTAATTTTGAACCAACTTTGTGAGAGGTTTGAAATTTTTTACTTTCTCATTTACGAAATATACAAAGAGAAAATATTGCATTAATTTAAAAAAATCGATCTTTAGATTTCGACGAAACTCCATGCTTGAGATCTGTGATCCTAAAAAGCATCTTTTTGGAATTTTATCTGTCTGTCTTTGAATAGGATAACCTAGAACTGCTTTCATCAAGACGGATAAAACTGTCTAATTTTATTTTTAAATCAATTTTCAAAGAATTTTGGAAGGTTAAGTTTTAAAGATATTTTTCAAATTACATGAAATAAAATATCTTTAAAAGTATA
Source organism: Argiope bruennichi (assembly GCF_947563725.1). Taxonomy (NCBI): domain Eukaryota; kingdom Metazoa; phylum Arthropoda; class Arachnida; order Araneae; family Araneidae; genus Argiope; species Argiope bruennichi. The sequence goes on from NC_079157.1 coordinate 33,825,245, forward strand.
TGCCTCCTACATTAGATGAGTAAAATAAATAAATGAACCCGCAGACGCATTTTACAAGACTTTTTTCCAATATACTTGCTCCAACCATAATACAACAATTCTATTTTAACGGATATTTTAATATATCATATTTTAAAAACATTCACTCAGTGACATTTAAAATGTACCAAAATGTATTAAAAGTAATTTTAAATCTATGACTTTTCATATGAATAAACTATTTTTTATTTCCAATGAATAAAAAAGGACTTTCTGAATAAAGCTTTGTTACTAAAAGTATCTCTAAGATTGAGTAAATACATAAGAAATAAATTAACTCATCAACATTTATTAGCAATTATTGAAATTTAAAACAGTGGGATAAATTTGTATTCACCGTCCATTGAAGACATATGGGTAACATGAGCATTTGGGCAAAAGTTAATTTTTAGCCATTTTTAATGGATTTTCTGTAAATTGCAGATATATATAAGTAACCAATCTAAAGTAAGAAATAGTTTGAAAACGAAACTAAAATGAAAACGATAATGAAACGATCAGTTTATAGCTTAAAATTTCCTTGACTGCTGATGGTATGTACTTGCCTTTTCGTTTTCTGTTTAGTGTTATTTTATGGTATTTTTGTTTTTATTGTTATTTTTGTTATTGTATTTTTACTTATTAGTGGTTATTTTCTTCTAATTTGTTGTTTTGTATTTTCCTTTCTGTTAAAATGGTTATCTCTTGGGCCTAATTTCAGGGGATTTTCGGGTCACGAGAAATCATTATTAGACTTTATTGTCTGCATTTCCTTCACAGAAAAAATTCCTTTTTTTGAATCCCTGCCTGAGGGTGACCCTTGAAAAAGTCTTCAAGCCGGATTCTTTTTTATATTTTTATTTGGTTTATTTGATTTTCCTATTAACTTGATTTTAATACTTTAGTATGTATATATATATATAGATAGATAGATAGAGTAGGTACTTTTAGTAGATTGTAGTAGGCAAAGAGAGAAGACACTTTTTTCAAAGTAGTTTATGTACAAGCAAGAAGCGACGAGACACGTCAATCTACGAAGAGCGGAAAGAGAAAAGAGAGAACGAAAAACTTAAATCCATGACAATATACTGTGAGATTCTGATAGAGATTTATACACGATTCGACTTAGGTAAGGAAATTATAGGGATCTTTTAAAAGAATTTCTTTAGATAGACAATTATTTATCTCTTCACTAGGAGTGTGGGAATTTGTCGATTTCAGCAATTTTACAGAGCTTCCGTTTCATTTATTAAAAAAAAGGATGGAATTGGATCAGGAAATAAAACAACATTTTAGAATGAAGTTAATATGTATAAAATTAAGATATGAATTAGAATTTAATTTAGATTTAGAGATATCATTACATAAGGATATATATATATATATGTATATATGAGAATCAAATAAAATGAAGATATTTTACAAGATAAACAATTCGTCAAAAGAAAAGACATATTTAAAAAAAAACTGCGCAAACATGAATCTATTTGAAATGGCATTGCCAAAATAAATATATTTCTAAGTTTTGTCCTAGCTTAAGCAAAGTTTTCACTTCTTTCCTTTTTGAATAAAATCCAATATGTGTTTTTGGAATGTCTGAGAATCTCTTTCAGTTTGTCATTTCCTGCGGCATTTGAAAATTTACCCCGTATTTCTGGCGGCATACTTTTATGAACAGTATATACGGGTTGCTGAATTCAAGGAAAAGTCAGTATTGCTTTTCTTTATGAGACAATGTACATCTGGGAGTGAATTTTATTTACAACTAGCCGCCTTTGGCGACCAGCCGGTTCGCCAATCTTAATGTTCGTTAAAATTTTAATAATTAAATATTTTATGCAATTCCAACTTTAATAGATTCTTCAGCAAAATATTTTAAAACTTCAAAATTTGAGAGTCATATAATTCACTCATAATATTATAAAGGCCTTCAGTCATAACGTGATATGTATCTCTCTAATTTTCTGTTACCCCTCGTAGAAAGTATGCTTTAAATTAAAGTGTAAATGATTAATCTGCAATTAATATAATAATATTTTTTACTGAAACAAAGCATTTTTTTAATAATATGATTACTGATAATAGAGTCACTGAGCGTTTAAACTTTATGGACACTAAAGAATATCTTTCTTAATTTATGTAATATCTCAAGAATTTGTGAACAAAATTTTCTCAGATTCATCATGAACAGATCGATTCATTAACAATATTTCATTTTAAATGCATCAAACACTAAGAAAATAAAATGAATCGTTTAAAATAATCGGTCTAAAACAGGTTTAAAAAAACTACTTAAAAAACGATGTACTTAAAACTATAAGCATATACAAAAAATATATAACTAACATAAATACAATTTACTTACAAAAGCATGCAACTAACCTAAAAATAATTTAAATCATCCGTTCAGACGGTTGTCATGGCAACAATCAGAACACAGTGCGCATGCGTGAATTTTCTTCGCCAGTTACGTTAACTCAAATGCGTGAATTTTTCTAAGCCAGTTGGAGTAACGTTATGCAGATTATACATTTTTAATTTCCTTTATTCTGTGTTATTTTAATTCAAAAGTACTTTAGAATGAATCTGAGACATGGATTAATTAAAAAAGTTTAATTTTAAATGCATGAAACATTAAGAAAATAAACAGAATCGTTTGAAATAATCCGCCGAAAAATATTAACCCTAGCCTCATTACTGTTGGGAGAAAAAAAACGGAAGCCTTAGTCATTTGGCGGTGGAGAAAATGGAATATTTTTTTGGCGAAAAAGTTGGCGGTGGGGAAAATGGAAGATTTTTTTGGCGGGAAAGTTAGTTTTTAATTAATAATTAAAATTCTAATTAAAAATTCGAAAAAATGGAACCCCAGGTGCACATTCCCAACCTCCAAGGTATACATGTACCAAATTTGGTAGCTGTAGGTCAAACGGTCTGGCCTGTAGAGCGCCAACAGACACTCACACACACACACACACACACATTGAGCTTTATTATAAGTATAGATGATGCATTCCACTGAAATTTTGAATTTAGTTTCTTTGCCATCAGTGAATAATTACCAACACTTCTACTGAAAGTAAATTCAAGTTTCTTCCAATCTAAAAAAAACTTTGAATGTCGTAAGATGACATTCATAAAATTCGAGTTGTAGGTTTGATTCTGAATCTTTCAAGGACAACTATTTATCAAAATATACCCCGCAATAGAGATGGTAGAGAAATTTTTTTATATATTATTATTGCAGTTATTCATATTTTCCAAGAATGTGAAGGAAATAGGATAGAATTTTTATCTTCCAATGTAAACGAGAAGTAACAAAAGGAAATACGAGTGGTGAAAGGATATGCAAAGACATTTTCCTTTAATGTACCAAGTGGAATAAAGCACTCATGTGTAAAAATCAGCCCATTGCTGTCTAAACATTCACGGCGTTTACGACTTTCCAAATGTCAAAATTCGTTGCCAGAGGGAAAGATTTGCGTTTTTATTAGTTTAGTTTAGTTATATTAACGTCCCGTTTTAAAGCGATACTACGGTTAATTTGGGACATACCTCTCAATTTTGAACCGTGGATAGATGACGAAGACGACACCTGAGCTGGAACCCCCTGCCAAACCTTCCACACCACACCAGTGGGATGAAGTTTGGCCCCGACTGATTTAACGTGCATCAGTTCCCCGTACACAGCAGTTCTTCAGGTGGAATCGGGACTCAAACCTGAAAACCTCCGGTTCCGGATTTGAGACCTGACCATCAGGCCATAGAGGCCAAATAGAGAGTCCAAAAAATGTCGTTTCAAAGCCATAGCCATGAATTCAAAATAATTTGTATTAACAATGCTACATTCTTTTACACTCACATAATTACAATCATCAATATATTTTTATAATATAATGATGTATATGAAATATTAGTCGAATATTAATATTAATCGCTTTAAATGACCAGTTATTTAGCTAGGAATCTAGATTTGATAAATTCTGATGATTTTTTTTTAATTATATTTTGATGATACCTTCTATAACTTAAGCACTAAATTGTAATGAATATTACAACGTTTCTATTTTAACAATCTTATAACTATTCTACTCGTTTTGTAAACAAACATTTCTAATCTAGTTGATTCCTATGACGTGATACTCTATTACAAACGTAATTGGCTGAGTCATCTGTCTTGAAATTGCACATTGTCATTTAGATATGCTGAAACTTCACTTTCCGATCTGGCAAGCAAACCGCTCGAATATTAATCTACCTTTCTTGGATTTAGAAAAAAAGAAAATAAGCAATTAATAATTAATGAAACATTAGAAATTGTTCGGATGTCATTGCGAAATGAAAAATATTTAAAAAATGAAAAAAAAAATCACACAAAGTTATTTCTAATATTTCTAAAAATTCAGAAAAAATACTGCAATATTTTTAAATATATACGCTTTGGATTTTTCGGTTTTCTCTATCTTGGATCACCTTTATTTAAATGCACAAATTTTAAAAGACAAACCTCGCTGGTGAGGTGTGGAAGTTTGGAGAGGCGGTGGGAGTCCAGGTGTCATCTTCATCATCTGACAGCAGTTAAAAATTACGAGATCCGTCCCAAAAAAGTTCTAGTGTTATTTTAAAACGGGACGTTCATATATAACTAACTAACTAATTTAAAAGACGAACTTTTGAATGTTAAGGTATTATAAAAATACTAATTATATGAATTAATACATTCAAAAATATCACGAATTAAACCCCACAAAATCTTAATTAATTTTTAATTAATCAAATTTCTAACTGAAATATTTTAAAAGATATAGTTTAAATGCTGCACATTCTCAAATTCTAGAGTTAATCTGTGCCAAATTTGTTAGCTCCTGTCTGAAATATATAGCTTGTATATTTCAATTTGTATATTTTGTACTTGTCAATGCGAATAATCACTTATTATTAATACTAACCAGTCATTATTAATAACTAGCCGCCTTTGGAGACCAGCCGGTTCGCCAATCTTAATGTTCGTTAAAATTTTAATAATTAAATATTTTATGCAATTCCAACTTTAATAGATTCTTCAGCAAAATATTTTAAAATTTTGAGAGTCATATAATTCACCCATAATATTATAAAGGCCTTCAGTCATAGCCTGATATGTATCTTTCTAATTTTCTGTTACCCCTCGTAGAAATTATGCTTTAAATTAAAGTGGAAATGATTAATCTGCGATTAATATAATAATATTTTTTACTGAAGCAAAGCATTTTTTTTAATAATATGATTACTGATAATAGAGTCACTGAGCTTTCAAACTTTATGGGCACTAAAGAATATCTTTCTTAATTTATGTAATAACTCAAGAATTTATCAATAAAATTTTCTCAGATTCACCATGAACAGATCGATTCATTAACAATGTTTCATTTTAAATGCATCAAACACTAAGAAAATAAAATGAATCGTTTAAAATAATCTGTCTAAAACAGGTTTAAAAAAACTACTTAACAAACGATGTACTTAAAACTATAAGCATATACAAAAAAATATTTAACTAATTTAATTACAAAAGCATGCAACTAACCTAAAAGTAATTTAAATCATTGAAAACAGGTTAAAAAAAAACTACTTAAAAAACGGTGTACTTAAAACTATAAGCATATACAAAAAATATATAACTAACATAAATAAAATTTACTTACAAAAGCATGCAACTAACTGAAAAATAATTTAAATCATCCGCTGAGTATGGTTGTCATGACAACAATCAGAATACAATACGCATGCGTGAATTTTCTTCGCCAGTTATGCTAACGCAAATGCGTGAATTTTTCTACTCCAGTTGGGGTAACGCTATGCAGATTATACATTTTTAATTTCCTTTATTCTGTGTTATTTTAATTCAAAAGTACTTCAGAATGAATCTGAAACATGGATTAATTAAAAATGTTTTATTTTAAATGCATCAAACATTAAGAAAATAAACAGAATCGTTTGAAATAATCCGCCGAAAAATGTTAACCCTAGCCTCATTACTGTTGGGAGAAAAGAAAACTGTGCCTCACTCTTTTGGCGGTGGGGAAAATGGAAGATTATTTTGGCGGAAAAGTTGGCGGTGGGGAAAATGGAAGATTTTTTTGGCGGGAAAGTTAGTTTTTAATTAATAATTAAAATTCTAATTAAAATTTCAAAAAAGGGACCCCAGGTGCACATTCCCGACCTCTAAGGTATACATGTACCAAATTTGGTAGCTGTAAGTTGAATGGTCTGGCCTGTAGAGCGCCAACACACACACACACATTGAGCTTTATTATAAGTGTAGATAAACAAATAAGCCAGTAAAAGTGAATAATCTATGAGTATTTATCATATTAACCATTATTATTAATAACACACAATGATGTCTGGTTAATGTCGGTTTTCTGCGTTTATTTTTATGTATTGGCTCCTGATTCTTTCGTTGTCAGTTTTTGGCATTTATATGTTGTTTTTCACAAATTAAGGCCAGAAAAAAGTGTTATAGAAAAACTTCATAGCAAGTTTAAAAAACATACAAAGAGGCACATCCATGTCCCAATCCTACATAACCATTAAAACTTTGATCAAACTTGGGTTATTAATAGTAACCGGTTTAAGTGAATAATTTGCGACATTTTTCACTTTGAACAAAAGAAGCGGTTATTATTAATAATAACCGATTATTGACTTTTAAAGCAACATATATATGCACATTTAAATTATTTATTAGTTGATATAGTTTTATTTATTTGTAAGAGATTTATTTCAAATTTCAGTTCAAATATTAATAAATCTGTGATTTTTTTTAATATGCTAAACAAATAGAAGGAAAAGCGAGAAGTTATTGATAATGTTATAAAACTCTGTTCTTCATTTTCATTCATTTCCAATTCTAACTTTTTCAATTTTAAAAGTCTAAAAGAAAATAAATGTTGTACCTACGAATTATTTAGTTAACAGATAAGAGTGCGAATATGTTTCATTCATTAAAGAAATTATTATTAGACTAAATTTATGAGTATTTTAAAATTCCTTAAGGAACTGATTTATTGCATGAAAACCTATCAATTTAAGTGTTTATTGAATAAAACTAATCAAGTTTACTAGATAGTTAAATTTTAAGTATTTTTGATTATTTTTTTAAAGAATATATTCTGTTTCAAGCACATATAAATATGCTTCTTAAATCCTACACTATTAAAAGCAGCAGGAGTTTGTGAATTTTTTTACTATTAAAATGCAGTATTAGAAGTTATGAATAATAATAAACCTTTTTTTCCTTCCTTTTGTTTGCATATCATTAATTTAAATTTCGAACTCGGACACACAAACCTGTTTGCAAAATATATTCTTAAATTTGCATTGAAATGTGATTGAATAAAAATACATTTCAAAAAAAATATTTATGATGCGTTAGATTGATAGATAAGGAAGCGAAAATTATCTGTATATACTGAGCTCAGAATTCAAATTCAAATTTAGAAAAAAAAAACCATTTAAGCACAAATAAGACAAATATTTGATAAGAAATCATTTTTATCATTTTGAAGAGCAAATCCCTGATATATATATATATATATATATATATATATATATATATATATATATATATATATATATATATATATATATATATATATATATATATATAAAAGAAATATTTTGAAAACGAAACTAAAAGGAAAACGAAACGAAATAGTTTCGGAATCTCAACTAAAAAATTATTTCTTATTCAAACTAAAACCAAAAAAGGAACAGGAAAAAAACTTCATAGTATTTAGAGAGCGCAAATGCAGCTACTTCAAAAACACAGATCTATTGAGACAAAAGTATTAAAATCAAGTTAATAGGAAAATAAAATAAACCAAATAAAAAAAGAATTCGGCCTGAAAACTTTTTCAAGGGCCACCCTCAGGCAGGGATTCAAAATGGGATTTTTTTTTCTGTGAGGGAATGCAGACGAGATAGTCTAATAATGATTCCTCAAGACCCGAAAATCTCCTGAAATTAGCCCTAAGAGGTATACCATTTTAACAGATAGGACAATACAAAACAACAAATTAGAAGAAAATAACCACTAATAAGCAAAAATACAATAACAAAAAAAAAAACAATATACACTTAAACCATTAAAGAAAAACAAAAAGGAAAGAAACTTACCAGCAGGAGGCAAGGAAATTTTAAGCTGACGATTGTGATTCCCGCTTTTTAAAAACACAAATCTAGCGTATTAAAGGTAAATAATAATTGTGCCGGCGTCCTGGCATAGGGGTAGCGCGTCTTCCCCGTGACCTGGGCGTCCTGGGTTCGAGTCCTGGTTCGGGCATGGTTGTTCTTCCTGTTCTATCTGTGAGAGGTGTGAATTTGCCCCCCTGTAAAAAGGGGTTGTGCTAGCGAATGTGATGCGTGAGTAGCTAAGACGTACTCGTGGCCCTAGTTGGCGCCACTAAAACAAGAGACGCTCCCTTGGCTTAAAATCACTGACTCCGTCAGCGAGCTTGTCCATGGCAAGTGCCATTATAAACAACAACAATAATAATTGTAGTCTCCCAGCGCCATCTATTGAGTGATCTAATATGCAAGGAAAGTTCTATTTTTCTTTTAGGTAAAGGATTAATCCCAAACCATGCCTTGTTTAATTAAAAAGTTGATATTACAGTAATTTTTAGGAAATTCTTTTTTAATTAAATTTTTAATGAGGTTATTTGATGCTTCAATGTAGGAATTTGGTTTTTGCAAACCCTTTTGATCCTGTTTTTTATTTGGTTTATTTGATTTTCCTATTAACATGATTTCATACTTTTGTCTTTATATATATCTATATATATACAGACAATTTTGCTTTCCATTATCCACCATCTCTGATTTTTTTCAACGCACACTCTCTAGATATTATCCATGACAATGTTTTCATAAGATATAAAGACATCTAATTAATTAAAAGTAATAATTACTATTAGTAATACTAAAAGTAGCAATACTAATAGTAATACTAATAATAATTATAAATATTAGTAATGATATTTAGTAATCACATTAATTTAGTAACAATTAATGTGATGCCGCAGTTATTTAATAAAGGATTCACCAACTACTTGTAAAGTGTTAATTTCTGCAAATACCTGCGGTTTTTTTTTAATGTGCTTACTTCGTTTGTTTGTTTGTTTTTTCGCTGCTGCTGCCAGTGTGCTTTATGTTTATTTGCTGAAAAAAGTTTCGTTTTTCATTATCCATCATGTGGGACTTTTTATACCATACACTCACTAGACATTATCCGTTACAATTTTTTTATACGGTGTGATGATATATTGATATTTAATAATATTAATTACTATTCATGCGATGCTAGCGCTTTTGTGCTACGTCAATCAATTAATAGGTGATTCGCTGCCGACTTGTGAATCGTTTATTTCCAGAAATGCCTGCAGTTTTGTGTGTGTGTGTGTGTGAGTGCTTATCACAATTTTTTTTTTTTTTTTGCTACTCGTCTGCTTTATGTTTACTTATGGAAAAAAATGGAAAAAAAAATTGTTTTTCGTTATTCATCAGGTCAGATTTTTTTTTTTCATTGTATACCCATAACATCCGTTTAATGTTTCAGACGATAATATTTAATGTTTAAGACGATATTTTTTTATATTAAGACGATAATATTTCCATCAGTTTATGATATCATTATCCTTTTCTTTATCCTTACATAACAGTGTAATGATTCAGCTTCTTCCCTGGGTGACCACTGTGACATTCCTTTTTCCCACACTCGATAATTTACATTCCGGGCCATTCTTCATCAACGAAACTCCCACAGTGTTAAGTGCCTCCAGTTTGCCAAATGGAAGACCCTCCTTTTAAGTACGGTCGTCTGGCCAATTAGTGCTAATCCAGATAAGGAACCACACGTGCGTTTCCCAGGGAAATAAATCGTGTCTTCGAAAGGCGAGAGTGTCAAACACTCCAGATGTCCAGATGTCCTTCATTTTTCCCATTGTGGAGAGTGGATCATCAATGGACATTTCCCACAGGCGACCAGAGACGATTCAGGTTGTTCTGAACGGTGATTGGGTAACAGGGAGTGGACAGAAAAGGTGGAGTCTGAGAGAAAGATAAAAGGTGAGATTTTTCGGAAGAAGAAGGAGAGAGGATCTTGGTATGAAGTGGACTTCTGAGGAAAGTTCAACCCGAAGGAAATTCGGTGGATTCCTAGAGCTAACCCTGCAGTAGCCTGAGACGCCAACCGCCTGTTAGCTGTCCTTGTGAAGGCGTTTTCTCCAAATTTGTTCGAGGAACTATTCTTGTTTAAATTTCGTGCTATAAATAGCATCATTCATTTAACTTAGATGAGAAAGAGTTGTTTTTATATAATAAAGCTGTAAATAAAGAATTTGATCATAACGCTACCTGTTATTGGATCGAGACTTTACAATAGTATATATCTGAGATATTTTGGCCATTTTTGTGGTGTTCACAAAATATTTGAGAACTTTATTCTCTTTATTATGAATGGCTGAAGATAGCACGATTTTCCATGTATAACATTATCATCAAATTGCTAATGATAGATAACATAAGTTACCTATTAGATAGTAAAGATTAACCCTTAACTGGGGAGGTGCGGTCTAGAGACCGCATTTCATTTAGACACAAATTAAATTTTCTAATGAATGCATTGGTATGAAAAACTGCCGATATATTTTGCAGATATTTTTCTTGATATATAGATATGTTTTAGAAATTTTTCAAAATATCTTGTCATTGAAAAAAGTAAATGCGTTGCAACATACATTTTCTTCTTAAATGACATGTTACAATAAATAATATTCTCGAAAAAGCAGATTGCTTTTTACTTTTTAAATCATATTTATTTTTACAGTATATGAAGGTATATAGAAGACAATATAATGTAAAATTCAACATTTATATAAAAAAATTAATAAAAATGACAATGGGTAAAATTGGCCCTTTTTTTTTATCGGCTTGTGTGACTTTCCTAGCACGGTTTTCTAGGGCATTTTAAATATACAGGTTAAGAACTAGTATAAAAATCAACCTATAAATTCTGTATATATATCTCTTGGTATATTAATATATTTTATAAATTTTTCAAAATACATTATCACTAGAAAAATTGATTATGTATGAACATACATATCAAAATCAGTTGAATGCGAACTTTCATCGAAAAACTCTTCTGTACAATTATCCTTATCACTAAAATCACTTTCTGCTTCATTTAAAAGTTTCTGGAACACTGCTTCATAATAGAATCAGTAAACTGGATGATATTTCGGGCCCCAAGTTTTAGCGTCATCTACTAAGCCTTGTTTATCACTGGGACACTAACAGGGAGATGCGGTCTTAGAGACCGCGCTCGAAGAAATAAATGAATTATTTTAAAAGGCATCAGCTGAAATCGGTTGAAGAAGTGCACGTGTATTGAAGGTCACAAAACAGGAAGCTACAGGGTCAATCCATTCAATTGAGCTAAAAATAGAATAGGGGTGATAGAAAATCCATCGCTAACGGTCTCACAAGACCGCATGTCCCCAGTTAAGGGTTAAAACATTCAACCACGGGTGTATTTTCTTTTCGTGTAAAAGATCATTTTTGCATTGTGGAATATGAGTTTATAAGAAAGTCATTAAAATAGTGCTCTTACACCTATTTCTAAGTTAAAGAAAATTGTATGCTTGCATTTTGAAAAGTGCGCTTTCAATCTAATTAAAATGAACTTATTTCACGGTTACCATCTCTGATAAAAAATACAAAATACCATTGAATAACAATTTACATTAAACTCATTAACACTTTTTTTCGAGGTGGAATATTTTGTGTAAACCAAGCAATGATGAAAAAGAAGACAACGAATAATTATTTTAATTAAGTCTATCCCCTCAATTAAGCTCATTATTATTTTAATGAGCGAGCAAAACATCTTTATAAAGAACTTCATATTTGGTGAAATTTTAAAATTACATTTTTTTCGTTATGAATTTCGGTTTTATAAAAATTGAGATTAAATCATTTGCACGGTTTTTTTTCAGCTTGTTTAAATTAATAGATGAATCGCGAAGATCTTCCCCCTCCCTGATAAATAAAAATTTCTAGTCCAGCCTCCGGTAATAATAAGTGCTGATTTTTTTTTTTTTTTTTTTTTTTTTTGTTATGTTCATTCAAAAAGGCAACATTTCAAATCATTCATTTTTATCAAAACTAGAAGATGCGCCCATATCTTATTCTATTACTGCCTGTGTTTAATTATTAATACTACTTCATATATAATTATCAAAGATAAGCTAACAAAAAATTTTATAGAAAATCTCTAGTATACTGGCAGAGTGTTTAAGAAATTCAAAAAAACAAACAAAGAGTCCCAATATTTTTTATAGTGCACTTTGAATTTGCATACACAAGGACATATACAGTATACTTAAAATTCGAAACATGTCTAATATAGCCAAAGATGATTATAATATAGAAACTATGCTGAATTTATTCAGAAATACTATAGTTCTCCTTGCATTTAAATAAGGAAATTACAAAAATAACGCTAAAATTAAAGGTATTGGTTAAAATATCGAATTAGGTAATATAAGCTATGTCTTAATAAAAACACCAGAAAGATTTTCTTAGAATTATATGTTAAATTAGGGAGGTTTTGAGATTAATATTATGAACTTTTTATGACTTGAAAAAGGGTCCGTCCCAAAAATGAAAAAATAATTTTCTTCTATTCTTCTCACCCGAGTGAGTTTTTCATATTTGTTTTATTATTTATATTTAATTTTTTCTTTTATAATATAATAAAAACACAGAACAGGACACCATCTCATACCCCGGTATCCGCATCCATTATGGTCACTGAAAGTTGGTAGAGCAAGTTATAGACATTTTATTAAATACCAGAATATTTACAGATGAAAAAACAAAAATATCTATGCATAGAATTTACAAACATATTGTTACAAAATTTTCGGGGTTCGTCTGGATAGTGGAAGTTATATGGTGTGAAGAACGCTCAACCACCAGGCGGCAGTAGAAAATAAAACAACGACGTTTATTTACACGAAGACACACAGGACAGCACAAAGACGACAACTATATACAGTACAGAAGACGATTATCTTTAGCTGAGACGTGCAGTAACAACAGCAGCATATAACAAGACTTTCTACTGCAGACAGCAGTGCACAGCTTAATTCAGCACTAGCTTGACTCCGTCGCTGCTCCGCTTATCCCTGGAAGACCAGTTCTTCACCGTCGCTTTCGACTACTCTCTGACTCCACTGGTCCACGACTAAATTCACGACGACCTCGGCAGCTGCAGGCTGCTCCATTTATAGGGATCAGGAGGCGGGGCTAGAAGCCTCACAACCAATCAGGAACGTTCGAGGCGTAACTCGGTTCCTACCGGAAGGATCGGGAAAATTCTCGATGTTTCGGGTACAATCTATTTTGGCGCCAAAGTCGCCAAATTTGTCGCCAAGTCACCAAATGGTCGCCAAGCTCTGGAATCTCCTATGGAACCCACTATGCTGGGAAGCCACATCAAGGATTCGTAACAATATAAGAAATGATTATAATATGGAACCGTTTGCAACGATTTTCTTCTTTGAAATATTATAGAAAAATTATCTGGAATAATGATAAACTGTTCTGCTTTTATTTTGTCTTTTATTCCATTAGTCATTGTTTGTATGATACTCGACATTGGAAGATAGTTAAAAAAATCATAGAGATGTCAATGAAAATTGGTTGAAATATTTATGATTATTATTTTGAACATTCAGTGACTTGAAAAAGGAAAAGTTCGTCCTAAAATTGAAAATATTTTCTCTGCTTTTCTTCTCCCTAGAGTATGTTTATCATATTTTTTATTTATTTATTTTTACTTTCTCCATTGCTTATTTTCCGCGTCATCATTGCTTTACTCGGGAAAACTGTTTGGATAATTTCTTCATTTTTCAGACGAACCCCTTTTTCTTGTCACATAATGTTCCGAATTTTAATTGCAGGTATCTCAGATCTTTAACAGATAACTCTATGCATCTTTTTACTGTGCTTTTATAACTGTACTGCGTATATATTTCTAAATGGGTTATTTATGTGACTTTGTTATTTCGTCGCTAGGGGCGCTCTATCTGTCTCCCTAAATTAAAAATAATCACTTTACTCCCTAGCTATACGTTTCGCCCTTTTGAATTTCAAGGGCTTAAACGAATTTTACTAAGCCTTGTGATTAGTAGCATAGCTTGTTGCACAATCGTCCACAACATTGTCTGATATTATATTATGTTATTCAATATTCAAAAGCAATGTACAATATTGCGAAAGTTGTTTTGTATCCTACTGTTTGTACAACATATGTGTGCTACTAGAAGTATTTAAGTTTTGTTAACTTGAAAAAAGATCTTTTCAATCCAACCCCCCCGGGGGGCACCTCGAAATGAGGATGAGATGTTTCCACTATGGTGGTTGGATCTCGCCACCCTGGTGGGTACATAAATAGGTGGGAGATCTGTCTCCTCCCATCGATGACTTAACGTACTTCCTTAGGGAAGGGTTGTACCGTCGCCGGTGATGACTCTTAGAACTCAATTGCAGTTCCCGTCAGTGTTGGTGTTGCGGAGGTCAGGTCATTCAGTTTTCTTTATCCGTGTGCCTTAGGGCGGGTCGTGAAAGTCAGTGATATGACTTTCAATCCAAATCCTAATGTTCATGAACATTCAGATCAAAATTAGTAATTAAAAATGGTTGAGAAAAAGAGACAAACGATGATCCACTAACGGAAAAGAAACATCAATGGCCAAAACAAAATCAAAATAATGCTGTAAGAAAATGTTAGACATAACTTCCAAACAAAGTGAAAACATTACGCATCGACAACTTAACTACAAAATAAAGAAGAAAAAAAAAAATGCAGATTTGAATTCATTGATTTTTGGTATAATCCAGTACGAATAGAATTTGACTTTTGTAATTGTATAATTGATTTATTTTCATACTTCAATTTATTAAAAAAATGGAAATGGCATGCAAAAATAAATCACTTCTAAAAATGGAAATTTTTTCTATCAGTTACTAGACGCCAAAAAGGAAATTGAAAATTCGAGCGCGATAACGACGCAAACAGACAAAAAAAAAAAAAAAAAAAAAAAAAAAAACTGAATGTTTTTAATTTTATCATGTATTACAGATGACGATGAATGATTCCATATTCTGCTATTTTTCTAAAATCTATTTTTATATACCTCAAAATAGGACAAGGCTTCTGTAATACTACAAGAAAGCAACCTATGCTATATTACTGGAAAAAACAGTGAATTCTAAGAGATAAAAAAAAACATAATACTAGAAATACACTCAATAATACGAGTGCATGTCCCTCCGGCTTCCTGGCCGAAAGGTAACGCGGCTTCGCGGTGAGCGAGGCGTCTCGGGTTCTGGTTCAGGCATGGTTATTCTTTACACTGTGTTCTATCTAACCCCCCCCCCTTGTAAAAATGTGTTGTGCAAGCGAATATGTGAGCGTCATCTTCATATGAGCTGGAAGTGCTCAGGGGTCTTTACCTCAGAAGCTACTTCACAAATTCGGCTTAACTCGATGACTTCGTCAGCGGGCTTGTCTATGGGAAATGCCATAAGTAACAACAACAGCGCATTTCTAGTATTATTTTTTTAATAAGTAATTGATTACTCATTAACAGAATGGAATTAATTCACAGCAATTTTATTTATGGCAACAGTTTAATTCATCATATTTAGCTTTTCGACTTTTCAGGCTGCTTATAGAAATGCAACAGCACTGGTTGGAGTGTGTAAGAATATAACTAACTATTCGGGATTTCATTGATACATTTATAAATTAGTAATATATTTCATTGATATTTATTAATTCTATATATTTTCATAATAATTGTGATTTAAACTAATCCATTATCAATTGTAGGATTTGGAATACAATATCAAGAACGTAACGACAGATTAGAATTCAAATTTAGAAAATGAAAATGAATTATTCAATTTTTTGTAAGTTACCTTTTTGAAAAAAAATGACGTTATAAGAAAAAAAGTATATAAATTTACTGTGTTGTGTTTTGTTATAGGTTTTTTTTGCAATACATACCAAGTATTTTTTATGCAATAGTTCTTTTAAAAATAAAGAACAGTTTCTTTTTATTTAATTACTTCTTTAAAAGCTACGAGGCTTATTATTCAATCACTAATTATTCTCCTAATAAGAAATAATGATTTTGATGCCTTAAGTTTTTTCGGTCCTTTTTTTTTCTCGGGAATGTATCTTCCAACTTAAAAAGAAACGTTATTTTCCCAAGGAAATAAAATGCTGATTGCGCAATAAATTCTTTTTTATTTTCTTTCTTCGGTCTCGGTGAAAAAACATATATCAAAAAATTCCACTCTCTGCAAACAAGAATTGAGATTCCTAAACGATCTGAGCTCGTGTTGTAATATATATATATATATATATATATATATATATTATTTTATTCAATAAAAAATACAATATCTTTAGGAAAAAAGTGATTTGCCTTTAAAAATATCTGCTTGTCTTAATGCAAAATTTTTGAATATATTTTTAAACAATTTTTTTAAAACTATTACTTGCTTGAATTTGAAATCTTTTTCATTTACTACCAGATTACAATTGCAACATGGGTTTCAATATTGTAAATGTAACTTAAATTTAAATAAAGAATTGATACTTGCTTCTTATAACATATTTAGGAAAGATGTTTCTTTATTAATTTTTGAGCCAGAAGATACAGGATATTTTCTAATACTTCAGAGTTTCTTTTAACTGAGAGATTATAATTCAAACTTATTGTAATTTAATTTTATATTTTTCAATATTATATTTATTTAAAAAGTTTGCAAATATTTTACGGAAAACATAAAAAAATCTATCAATTTATATAAATAAAAATGTAAATGTTCTTTTGTTAAAAATCTCTTACGATTTCATTGAAATTTTGATACAACATTGCATTCATCGAATTCTAAACTGTTATTTTGTAATTTTAATTTCTTTTTTTAACTATTTTTCTTATATTTTTGTGTAATTGGCGATGAAATTGAGTTATGTCGATTGATTTTCATTTGAATTCAAATAATATCGTGAAATTAGCATTCCCAGACAGATTTGATTGAGCAGATTGAAATATTTCGTTTATTATAGAATTGGAATTGAACTGTGCCGATTGCTCTGTATTTGAATTAGTTAATCTTAATTTATCCGTGGTTGAATTAGTTTAACATCATTAATTTAATAGTTAAGTATGTATAAAAATTACACAAATAGTTATAATCATGAAATAATCAAATCTATATAAATACAAATGTAAATGTATCATCTTGATTTAAGTTGATGCAAAGCTCTACTGTGTTCGTGTCTATTTATTATACATGGGATGTAATGTAAACACTTTCGTTCCAATTTAAAATGTACTTTGAATGACGCAAACGAAGAGCGCGAGACGACATTCAAAGTGATTTTAACAGCCATGCATTGTCAACAAACGCCATGCGCAGTCTTTCCGCGCATTGCGTCATTCGGGTACAAATTCCGAAACTCTGCTATTTCACGCGGCTTTGATTTAAAGAAATTAATTTATTTCATATATACCAAAAGATAAAAAATACCCGGTGAATTAATGGTTTGATATTATATTCTCATACTTTTTGCTGTACGAAATCGGTTCTGATTACTTATTAAAAAAATGATTCCGCACTTTCTTCGGTTTTTGCTTACTTTATGGTTATTCAAATGATTGTTTCGCTTCTATAAAATATCTTTTGCTTTTTTTTTGCTGACTAATAGGAATTTTTATTGAATGAAAATAAATAATATGATCTCTTGAAATCGCTTGGAGCCAAGGATTTTCTTTTAGTTCTTTTCTTTCTGCATTGCAAATTAAGATATCCAACGAGGTTCGGAGAGGACTTTAAAAAAATAAATAAAATAAAATAAAAAATAAACCAATTTTTATATGTTATTTTTTATTAATATGTGGATAAAATGATTCTGAAAGGCAAAATTATTTAAATTTATATGCAGCTTTTGAAGAAGAAGCATATTTTGATGTAAATTTTAGCATTTTTTTTTACCAAAACTAGAATTTTTCTGGAGAAACGCATTGTTACAGTTAATCATTTTTCTTTGTAACATTACATGTGTAACATATTTTTGAGTATAACTAACTGTTTTCTAAGAATTATATTCAAAAATAAGATTTTTGTGTGTAATATGTGAAAGTTTGGAATTTTCCAGCAATATTTACATTAAACAATTATTAATCTAGTTCTAGAATATTCAACATCAAATTGCATTCTTCTTATTATATCTAGTACTAATTATAAGTCATTACGATTTCTTGATTATTTTTTGAGATATGACGATACTCGTGCAGTAGATTTATGACCAAACTCGTTATTCAGATAATGGAATTATAATTTTTAAATGCTTATAAATTAGCATCATTTACAAATCAACAATTTGCTATAACTTTACTTCTAATTGAAATAGAGACAAAATAAATATATGCTTTAAAAGGTGGGGAATTTTATTATTAAAATTCCAAATTTAATTATTCATTAAATAGCTTGCTTGATTATTCAGGAGAGGTTTCTGAGTTGTGATTTGGTTCTCAAATTAAAGATTAAGAAACAGCATATTTCAGAATCAAATGTTATAGTTTTATGAATAAGTTTAAACGAATACAATGCCTGGTTGTGTTGTTATTAAATGTTCAGAATTCAAGAAATTCGAAAGATAAAATATTTCTTTCATTTCCTAATTATCATGATGTTATTAAAATTTAGATTTTTAAAAACAGTAGGAAAGATACCTTTAATTGTATGTACACACTTGAAACTTCGAAAATCATTCAAAATATCGAATATTTTTTAATTGCTTAATAATGTTCTCTGATCCTTTAGCTTTCAAACGATACCAAGATGTTGTCAATATTCGAAATATTTTTCAAGTTAGAATTATTTTTCTTGAGGTGCGTTTCATTGAAAACTCTAGCTACGGTGTTTTTAAAACTCATTTTATGAAGAATGATATTTTTGTTGCTTCAATCAAACAATCATAACTCAACAAGAAATGAACCAAATACAGTTATTTATATATCAAAATAATCTGTATGAAATAGCGGATGTTTTGTGCCTCAATCAAAGTTACAATATATTTATAGAAATAAGTTTTTAATAGCTATTTAAAAGTTAAAATTACAGACAAAATCTCGCTTTTTCTATTCATCGTTGATGAAAAAATTGTTAAAAAAAACTATTTATTTTTTATAACTTGATTGAGGCAGACAACATGAAGACAACATTAGGCATCATTTCCAACTAGAATTGTGTGTCTGTACAAATTAGAATTTAAGATATCATGTTTCAAAAAATAGGCTAATTAGCTCATTAAATATTATTTAGTTAATTAATAATTAGTGTAATATGTTTTTCTCACTGAAATGAGTTTAAACATATATTAATGACCTACTGTGAAAAAACTGGATTTTTAAAGTTAAAATTTTAAAAAAAAATCTTCTAGTGTGTACGTACACCTTAACTTAGAAAACGCTCGAATTTTTTTCGGTATATCAGCGGGAATTATTTTTTGCATAAACTGAAACTTAGATGGTTTAGAATTCACACAAATTTTTTTAAATAATTGTGTCATCATTAAATTAGCTTTTAGATGAAAGTGTATCATCATCTGAAAAAAACTGAACAATTGATGTCTGATAACGCTCAGAAACAAGGTTTGGAAACCGAATAAATTATGGTTGTAGTGAATGCCTATCATATATCAAATATCAAAATGATCTGTAAATTACAGGCTCCGTCGAGGCTGTGTGTGACGTAATTGGCGCGCTGCCCATCATCCGGGTATTGACACGCGCGATGGTTCTATAAAGTTACTCTTTACTTATTTTTTTTCAGAACTCTCGCACGTCGGTGAAGCTTGTAGTCAAAATTAATTGTTTAATTTCCTAAGTTTAAAAGTAAATAAAATTATTTTTCTAAAATGCCGCAATATTTGGAGTCAACCACAACTACACGCAACCTTCAGATTACGATATAGCCATCGAACAGAAATTTTAGAATAAAAGCGTGTTAAGAGAAAAGCCTCATAATGGAACCTTATCAGAATGTTAAAATTTCAAAATTAATGATTACAATACATTTGAAAACACGAAACATCGTTCTCTTATTTCGTTCAACGTGATGCTCAACACAGAAAATTGAAAAAAAAAAAAAAAAAAAAAAAAAGAAGAAGAAGAAGAAAAAAAAAAAAAAAAAAAAAAAAAGGACGACTAAAGAGAAAAGAAACGGAATGTATCCATTTCTGAGCCTTCTAAAATGTGATTGCATTTTTTTTTTATAATCAAGAGTATACATGTTTTATTAAAAGATATTCTGTTTAAAAAATAAATCTACCATAATTCCGATCATTTATATGCAGCGTGGTTATAATTTAAGTTCCGCTTTCAAATGGTCATAAAAGAAAAACTACTTGACAAAAGGTTACCAAACTTGTTAATAAGTTAAAAAAGGCCATATAAATTTATTTTCTGCCAAAAAAAAAGTTCAAAAAATCACCCCCAGAGATGAAATAGCACTGTATGTAGTATTGTTAAGCAAAATAGGACATGAATATATCGGTTTAAAATGTGTTTAATCGTTTCTCAAACGTGTTACAAAGCATGTTCAATGTGTGTTATCTCAAAAGCACTGCTTATATTGATAATCTACACAATTTGGCGGATCTGAAAGATGCGATACACCGACATGTACGCAACTTTCCTCCTGATATGCTAAGAGTTACTGTTGAGAATGCAGTAATGCGATTTAACTTGCTTTCAGAAAATGGTGAACGCCATATTTAACATGATTTATAACACTTAGAAACGATGATCTTTTAACCGATATCTTCATGCTCTATTTTTCTGCAACAATATTGCATACAGAACCATTTTTCTTTTAGTGGTGTGTTTTTGAACTGTTTTTTGGCGGAAAAGAAATTCGCATGACCTCGTTTAAACTATTACCAAATTTGATAACATTTGGTTATTTTCAAACATTTTTCTTTTATGACCATTTCAAAGTGGAACTTTAATTATAACCACCTTATGCTTTGGTTTATTATATGAACTAATATTTTGCTTATTATTATTATGTAATTTATTGCAGCTGATTTATTGATATTAATTCTGGTCTTCATAAACCTCAGTTTCTTGGGATTTTCGGGACATGAGAGATCAATACTTGGACGAAAGTCAGACCGTTCGCAGAAAAAATCCCTGGATTGAATATCTGCCTGAGGATAATCCGTGATAAATCCTCCATTTCCTTTTTTTTCTATTCATTTCAATTTTTTTTCTGCCCATAAACTTCAAGCTTACTAAAATAAAGTTAAATACAAATTAAAGATCTGAACAAGAAATTTACACTCTCTGCGGTTACAGATAATTTAATTTTGAAATCGAGGCCGAGTAATGGTCTAATTTCGGAAAATTCATTTCTCATTAGTAGATAAATCTTATAAGTAAAGCTAATTAAAAAAAGAAATATATAATTGTATGCAAAACATTTCACGGCATTTGACAATCTTATGTTTAATAGTAAGAGTTTTTAAACCTAGAATCACACTATTATTGTAGCTACATGCGATGAATGAGAAAATAATTTAATCTCAACCGTAAGCCTTCCATGATTTTTAAGAAAGTTTCAACGTTGATCATATTGAATCTGTTACCTACTACAAGTTGATTTCTCTTACCTTCTACTGGATCCTTATTTTGTCATAAATAATTTTGTCTATTCCTCTCAAGATGTTGTTATTGCTGCTGCTGCTTATCCCCCTTGAATTAAACCTCTACTCAAACCAAGAAAGAGGAGAAAGAGGGGTGCAGTAATTTCTGAGGGTGAAGCCCCCTAAGCACACTTGAGCTGAAGTCTGACTTTAGCTCATATGAAGGACACTCACACACTCGCTTGCACAACACCATTTTACAAGAGGGCTGTTTCACACACCTCACAGATAGGACACATGATGAGGAACAACCATGCCCGAACCAAGACTCGAACCCTGGACCACGGGGAAGAAGCGCTATCCCTACGCCAGGGCGTCGGGTTTCCAGATATTTTCTATGATTCAGAATATATTCTTGTTCCAATGTAGAAACAACGTTCTAAATTGTCAAATTAATTTTTCTTGGTGTTTCTTCTAGTAAATCATTTGTTCTAAAGGCACAGAATTATTCAGGAAAGGAATAAATCTGTGCCTTTAGAACAAATGAAGATTTACTATTACATAAGAGCAATAATTCAATTCCTTATTTCGGTAGTTTAGTTACCATATACTTCTCATCTACAATGCCATCACAAGAATAACTATCTAACTGATCATCTTTTGTAACTTTTTCAGGTATTTAAAATAATTTTGGCTGAAATCGCAGCCACTTCAGCCAAATTGCCTGTAAAGGGAAATCTTTAATTGTGCAATTTTTTCTGGACGGATTGTTTTGTTATCACTGATAATACTTTGCAAGAATTTATTTTTATTCTTTGTAGTGATCCCACTAGGGGGTTTTCATAATTGAGGATGAGACGCTTCCAGTAGGGTGGTTTGTTCTCGCTGCCCTGGTGTGTACAGAAAAGGTGGGGCTTGGCTGTCTTAAATTGATGACGAATGGTACTTCCTACAGGAAGGGTAGCACCATAGCCGATGATGGCCCTTAGGACTCAACCATAGTTCCAGCCAATGTTGCTGTTGCGGTGGTCCGGTTATTCAGATTTATCCGTGTGCATATGGAAGGCACGGAGTAGTCGGTTAGTGGTTATTTTTTATAATGAAACTAATAATATGCAAAAACAAACTTTTAAGTATAATTAGAAAAAAACTATATCGTGTCGCATTGATTTAAACAACTCATTTTGAAGAAAAAATATAAAAAAGTATATAAATAAAAGAATTTTTTTTAGAGAACAGCATAATATCATCACTAAATTACCAATAAATAACATAATACAGTCCTAATTTTCTTAAGCAGTTTCAAAAACGTTTGGTTAAAACAGACCTGAAAAAAAAAGTCTAAAAAACTTCTAAAAAACTAATTCTTTTCCAAAATATTTCCATTACCTTTTTTTTCTTCCAAATTGTATTTTTTTTTTTTTTTGCCATAATCTCAGTTGTTTAATTTTGCAAAATGGTGTAGAGAGTTTCGAAAAACAATCTGCTTGACTGACTCCTGTCTTTTAAAAATCAAATATGTAATTTTCTTTAAATGAGTTTTCGAAGCTTGGAAGCATTATAATCTTTTACATTATAACAAAGTTTATTTTTTATATATATTGTTAACGAAAAAATTGCTTAGTATTCATGAATTAAACACCTGCGTTCGTTCTTCCGTTGCCTATAATAAAAATATATAGAATGCCTCTTAAAATTTGCATAACAGTTTTCAAATAAAACTTGTCTAAAATTATTGTATGCACAAAATCCTCTTATCGTCTGCTATTTTGTATTTGATTAAAATGAGAATATTATATAAACCAAACGATTTTTATGAAACAAGAAAAGCTAATTTATTTTGCAAATTATTAATATTTTTGAAAGAGTGATACAAAATTTAATTAAGCGTGGTTAAGAGATGTTTCGCTTAAATAAATAAAATATTTTTAACTATTTTAATCAAATACAATTTTTAAGTAGTTGAAATCAAATTTTTAATGTCAAAATATTTTTAAATTGCAGAAAATCACAAATAAATTTTCAAAGTTAAATAACATTTTCCAATATTATTAATATAAAATTAATCTCCTTTAAATAGCTGTTTTTCCTGTTTTGCAAATATTTTAAATTATTAAAAAACACTCATATAAGAGCCGTAAAGGTGTTTCCAATTGCTAATTTGTTGTTATGTGAAATTAATTATAATTATTAATTATAAAAAACTAACTATTTAATTAAAAGTTTAAAAGTTTTCTGTAATGCCTTCTTTATGCTTTATATTATTTAAAAGAAAAATTCTAATATATTTTTCGGTAGATTCGATATTTCCAAGAAACAAAAATTTCCGTCTAGATTTTATTTATATAAATTAATTTGAAGCAAACCCTTTCATATGTATCAGAGTTTAAATGAGAAAAAATTGTAGAATCATTATCGATCAGATTATTACTATAAAACATAAAAATAACTATTTTTAATTATATTTCTATTGACATGAATTTTTCAAATATAATCTGATTAATTTAAAATACTTTTGATTATATCAAAATCTTCTGAACTTGAAAAAAATGTAGTATTCAATATGTAATATAATTTGCTGAATTTTTCAAGAAATTTGATTCGATTAAAAATTTCTATAGTTGAAAGAAAGATACAGGTGGTTATCAAAATAATGGAAACATCTTAGATTTATAAAGAATCCTTTATCAGTAATACAGTTTGGATTCATCTAGAAATCGATTCATACAAGTGTTGAATAGTGTTTAGAGGAATATTGTACCATTCTTCCTGGAGATGTGAAAGTTCTGGGAGAGATGCCGGTGGAGGATATCAATTCCGTATTGAATGCTATAAAATAGACCATAACGGTTGAATTATATTGCGGTCGGGTGACTGAGCGGGCAAAGGCAGATGTTTAACTTCATCCTCGTGTTCATCAAACCATGATTCGGTAAGTCTCGCTGCATGGATAGGCGCATTATCATCATGGAAAATTCCATCTCTTCCAGGAAACAATGTTTGCATCATAGGATGGACCTGATCAGCTAAAATGTTTCATTTCAGGGTTACTATTGGTCCAGCAAAAATCCATGACATGGCTGTCCAAATCATGACAGATCCACCTCAGGAAAGAGACAGTCATGATCATACGCTTGTGCAGGTGTCCTCCAAACGTGCACCCGGCCTGTTGTAGGGAAAAGTGTGAACACGATTCGTCAGACCATATTACTTTCTTCCACTTATCAATTGACCATATTTGTGAGTGTGACACCACTGTGGATGACGGTTACCATTAACATCTCTGACATCTCTTGGGAATTGCTGCTCTGCCGCAAATGCTCTCTTTATGAAGGTGTCTTCTAACTGTAATCACTGACACTGGAGAATCCGGTAGGGTATTGAGGTCTGCTGTCACTTTTGCTGCAGTTGTCCGATTTTTAGACATTACAATCCGCTTCAATACCCACTGAGCTTCTTTTTCGCCCAAGAAGGCACACAAATAAATAATACTGAGTGCCCGGACCGCCGCAATAACAATACTGGTGGGAACTATGGTTAAGTCCTAAGGGCCATCACTGGCACAGTACAACACTTCCCTAAGGAAGTACGCCCCGTCATCGATGGGAGGAGCCATACCCCCACCTTTTTGTGCATCCGCCAGAGTGGCGAGAACCAATCACCATGCCGCAAGCTTTCCCTCCTCATTTCGAATTGCCCTGGACGGTTACAGGAATGCAATAAAATTTTGGTTCAAAGCATTTTGAAGTATGTCCTCAAGAATCGTATGAAAGCTATTTATTGTTTTTTTTTCTATTGTGAGCATGTTCCAATAAAAAAGATTGGTGTTGCCATCGCAAAATTTCAAAATTTTGTCTTCTATAACCGTAATTGTTACAGCTTAGCTGTTGTTTTTCAGATAATTCTTGAGCGCATACGTCAAAATATCTAGATCGAAAATTTTATTCCGTTCCAGTGAACGATACGATAGTTACAAATCACAAATATCTAGAGAGTTTTTTTTTTTAATGATCATTTTGTATTTATACAACAATGAAGTTAATAGCATTTTTCTATCAACAATTTTCTGCGGATTATTTTATACATTGATTTAGTAATAAAAAAAGATTGACAATGTATTTTGAATATGGTATATTCATTGTTTGACTCAAATATACTGTACAGAAAATAAATACTTATGTTATTTATAAATAGTAAGCCATTTTCTATTTATGAGGAAAACATATCTTCAGGCAAACTACAATATATTAGTTTGAATTCTTAAAAATTCTAGAGACATCACTTAAAAGATGATATTATAATTTTTCCTAACATTGTCAGAATCAAAGAAATATTAAAAATTAAAATAAAGGCTCGAAAGGAGCATTTATAATACGAGATGATTAGCGATTAAAGATAATAGGTAACAGAAATTTATGTTCGTCGTGTAGGAAAGTAGCAGTCAGCAGAATTATGTTAAATTATTAAATATCGAAATTTTGATGAAATTATGTCTTGCTTGTCTGACATGAACAAAAAGATTAAGTCATTGCTTCTTAAGACCGTTAAAGTCCTGGGATTTCAGAGTAATGAAACGGTCAAATTCTTTTTTCAAAAACAATGATATTTCTCGGTTTTCTTCAAAAATACAATAACTCCTATTAATTTTAAAGGTTTCATATACAAAGTGGTCAGAGTTAAAATATCCCTGCTCTGAGCTCTCTATACAGCAAATTACTCAGTGTAAAGGCTCCAAAATTGGCGAACATACTATTCAAGACATGGGAAGACGGATTCGACGAAAAAACACCTCCCCCCTAGATCTTAAACTCTATGATGTTGGTTGTGGTGATACTTTAAAAATCTTGTTTATCGAGGACCTTGACATATTTAAAAATGATTATCACTCTTCAAGTGAGAAGCCTCCGAGTCGATCAATTACGATCCGTAGTTGAGCAATGCAGGTTTTACATCTTGTAGAAAGGAACCATATTGAACCATTTTCACAGCATAGATAAGGTCCTTGTGATTGAATGTTTGATACGTTAGAAAAAAAAATGTGTCACAAATGCGTATTTTGTGTCGTTTCAGCCTACTTTCTTTTGTGCAGCACCATCTATCGGTCTTTCTGAAACTAATTGTTTTCGCGTAATCCGTTTCCCCATGCCTTGAATAGTCTGTCTTGGAGCATTTACACTAAATAACTTGCTGTATAAAGAGCTCAGAGTAGGAGTGTTTTAATTCTGGCCACCTTGTACAATAGTGCAGATTTTTAGCCGAATGTTGTTAGAAGAAATTGTTGAAGAGAATGAATTCAGCGCTTGGCAACAGGAAAATGATACTCCTTGAGTATTCAATTAAACTCTCTCACATGCCAAACTTCGTTTTCAAGACATTTCGGACTCTTAAGCGTTGAAAGAGTTAAAACATTCCCATCCGATTTCGACTTACCTTTTATTGGCCATATGAAATGAAATAAAATTTTTATGAATACGAATTATGCCCTGTAATGAAATATTATTTTTTTTATCATATTGCTTATAAGCTTTGGAACTAAATGTTAGTTAAATTCCCCGCCCCGTTGTAAAAAAAAAATTATAATTAAGAAGTTTCGTTCAGTTTATAGTCAGAAATGCGAAGTATAGTTTACCATGGTGTTATAATATTCCAAACAATTAATACAGAGAAATACTGTTACCAAATAGTTATTTAATGGAAGAAAGGTTTAGTCAGCAAAGAAAATGCATTAG
Organism: Argiope bruennichi; assembly: GCF_947563725.1. NCBI lineage: Eukaryota > Metazoa > Arthropoda > Arachnida > Araneae > Araneidae > Argiope > Argiope bruennichi. The sequence goes on from NC_079157.1 coordinate 33,852,767, forward strand.
TCATTAGATGGATTGTGATATAGTTGAAAGATAATAATGCTGGGCACAAACATCTTACTAGTAATCCTTTTACACAATATATTCTTCTTTTTCTACCATGTATTCTAGATTTGAAACAACTTGCTTAGATCACTGTATTATTTTTGGTGGAGATATTTCCATTGAATAAGGGATGTTGGGAAATAATAAATGAATAATTTGAATGAATCTTAAAAAAATCATTTGAATTAAGAACTTTTAAATGATGAATAATATAATAGAAAAATATCAATTGTGGTACATTTAATGAGTTAAGTAATTTTCCCCATTAGAATTCGTCTGTCATAATATTTGTCTTCTTCCTAATCAACTCAATATTTGCACTAAGGTTAATTTTTTTCTATTAATCATTAGCAATTATAAATGTATGTAAATTACAATAGAGTTAGAATGAAATATGTATTAGTCATTTAAGCCTTAATTGGAATGTAAAATGCATATTATTTCTCTTTCTATCATAGAACTATTAGAAAATTTCTGTTCAGTGTTATATTTCTGTGAAGAATCAGTACCCCAAAATTCACGAAAGTATTGTTTGACAACGGATTCTAAAACTTTCCACGCTTTTGCGCATGCGTTAGGACGGGTTTAATTCGTCAAAATAGGGATGAGAGGAAAGATGAAAGAAGGGGATATTTACATTTAACAATAAAATAGACTAGGACTACTAGCAGACTGAATTACAATAATACGGTCAGAAACGACATGATATTTGCGTACATGTGAAACAAAATTGAACAAACAATATCTAATAGGGCGAAAATCAAGGTCAAAGAATGAAGAATAGTATCCAATGTTTTGCTTCGTTTTATTTCTCGTAGCATCTAATCCAATCATTTCAAACTTCTAGTTTCAGTAGTTCAGCAATACAAAATTAATACATTTGCAAAGACAATACTCAATAAAGGTTCCCTAAATGTTGCATTTATTTTTAGTTTCATTTTTTAAAAATAGTATGTATCATTTTTCTTAATCAACATAGAGCTTTCATAATTCTGTTTGATTATCACTATGTATATTAAAAGACTATGCACACAATAAGCTTTAGGCATGTAGCTTTTGAAACAAGGTATAAAATTAGGCATTTTTAAATTTTCATATTTTTTACTACAAATTAACGTAAAAATTTATATTTCATTTAGCATTAATATAAACATAATAATAACATAAACATAATATGAGAAAAGTAAAAGCATATTTAAAGCTAATTGTTATATCCAAGGGTCTGCCTGAGTATATTTTATCTACATAGAGGTAAGAAATAGCAAATTATCTTTCGTATCAGGAGACTTAATGCGCAGGGACGCAACTTCACAGATTCTAAACACAATATCGAGCATGGGCATAAGAGATAGTTATCAGTTTATGTAATGATAGCTATTTAATTAATTGTCACGAAAGGTTTATTAAAACCTCGCTTATATTTCAAAGTAAGGGTTAGAAAAAAAATTGAAGGGATTCTTTCTCTAGTAAGTTCTGTTGGAAAAATAAAATAACAATATGGAGGTTTTGATTATATGAATCAGAAAAATTTAACAAATTGCTTAACTTAATTTAACGATTTACATTGTAAATAATTTTCTGGAAGCTATAAACGAACAATTGTTTTATTAAATAACCAAGAGCTTTTAACTATATGAATAGAATTATTGCTTCTAAAACGAGATGATTGAAGTAAAATATAATTTTTATGGGGGGATGTTGATTTGATGTCTTTTGTTAAGCAGGGTGTATCAGTACAGTGGTTGGAAACTTTCAGGAGACATAGAGGATATCTAGACTATAGAAAATGTTCGGAAACGCTTTTCTAGAGCAATAGTGACGACACAAAACAAAAGAAAGGAAGGACACGAAAAACATGTTTATTTTTCTTATTCAGCAAAAAATGCCTTGGAAGTCTTTCGCTGGTGTACGCGATAGATGTCTCTACATAAACCGAAAAAATAATAAACAACGAACTTAACAGCAGTGCATTGGCCTTCTCGATCGCCAGATCACACTTATCTTGATGGCTTCTTCTGGATTTATATCAAGGCAAGATACACGTCAACAATGCTGAGGACCTTGTTGCATGCATCGTCGCAGTTGCTGGAAAAGTCCGGGACACTCCAGATATTTCCGCTAATGTTAGATTTTAAACGCGCAGGAAATGCGAGGCCTGCATCTAGGGATTGCAATACCGGACCAAAATTTCAATACCGGTATTCGGTATTTTTTAAATCTTAATACCGGGATACCGGTTTTAATACCGGTATTACAAATTTTAGAAAAAGAAAGAAAACACAGGTGTTTCTTTGCTTTATTTGCCAGTTTTGTTAAAGAAAGTAAATATCACAAAAAATAATTTGTAATTTATAAATTATAACAGTATATAATCACAAAAAAGTAAAGAAACATCTTATTTATTTAAATCACCATCTGAAAAATTAATTTACAGGTTTAAGTCGATTATTGATTTTTGGATTGGATTTCTCAGTTTCAAAAATCGTTCCACCATTAGGAGTAAACTGTTCCAACGTGTTTTAGAATCTAATATTAACATATATTCTGTTTTATTTTCAGTTAGTATATATTTTAGTAATATATCCTTTTTATAGTGGAACGTTTAAATATCCTAACAATTTTTCGAACTTTATAAATTATAGGAAGCAATTCTTGATAGGTTAATATTTCAACCTCATTAGCAATATCTTCTTCAACAATTACATTGTCATTATCTTCATTGTCAATATCACTCTCACTCTTACTCTTTTCAAAGTTGGAATCCGAAGTTTCTATATCCACAGTATTTGGATTCTTCTATTCTTTATTTTTTTGGTATAATACATCTATTACTCCTAATTGAATTCCATGTGCATAGCACAACTGCTGATTTGCACCAATCAACTTTCCAACTTTTTTCATAATTTTTGCTCCATCAGTCGTTATGGATACAATATTTTCTTTCAGGGATAATCTATGTTTCGCTCATTTAGATTTAAGCAATTAATTAAGCCATTCATTAGCTAATTAATTTCGCCCGTTAGGGAGACATAAAAACAAAAACGTATACTATATTACTATGTTTGCGATACCTGCACATATAGTGGCGACAATTTTAAAAATTTCTAGTAAATACCGAAAACCGGTATTCAAACTTGTGAATACCGGTATTACAAAATTGTACAAATGGCTCAAAATACCGGTATTCGGTATCCCGGTATACCGGTATTGCAATCCCTACCTGCATCACAGCCCGGAGTGGTAATTTCGAATACCTTCTTAAATGAAAATCGTCGTCTCTTTATGTTCTTTTCTATCAATTTTCTGCTAACTAAGAAAAATAAACGTATTTTCTTATCTTGCCCGTGTCCTTCTTTTCTTGAGCTTTGTATGGTCACTCTAGAGCCAAGAAAGCGTTTTCGATTATGTATTATTATGTGATTTCCCATCGTCTAAGTGTATTCTGTCTCTCCTGAAAGTTTGTAACCGCTATCTATTGATATAACCTATAGAATTATAATTTATAGTAAACGAAATGTTCTGTACATCATTCGGTTCAGTTTAGTTCGGTTATATTAATGTTCTGTTTTAAAGCATCACCAGGGCTATTTTGTGACGGATCTCGTAATTTTGAATCACGCTCAGATGACGAGGACGACACTTGAGATAGCACCCCCTCTACAACATTCTACACCACACCAGCGAGAGGACGTTTGGCCTTGACGGATCTAGCGTGCACCAGATCCTCTTACACGACGGTTCTTCGGTGGAATCGGTCTCGAGCCTTAAGCCCTCCGATTCCTAAGCCGAGACTTTACCCCCAGACAATCGCCGCCCTCTACATTATGGGTGTACTTCTTTTCTTGAGTTTTGTGTCGTCATTACTGCTCTGGGAAAGCGTTTCAGAACATGCATTAGTATGTGGTTTCCAGTCGTCTAAGTGCATTCTTTTTCTACTGGAATTTTGTAACCATTGTACTGATACAACTTGTAGAATTATAATTTAAAGTAAATTCTTTTACGTATAGTATTTAAAAAAGAATGTTTAAATTACTATTGTAATTAATAGTACATTCTTTTATGTATAATAAATATTTAAAAAAGACAGAACTTTGTCAACACACATTTATCTCTCCAGTTCTTCTAGGCTAAGTGATAACATTTTGTTTTTGTTTTTGTTTTCAGAAGCAAAATCCCTTTATACACATTGGTTGAGGTGTCTAATACATTGGGCAATTATAGAATAAAGGCATATTCTTGGTAAATAAATATATAATTTTGCAAAAAGATTTTTAAAAAAATTCTCATATTCTATCATAAGTAATGTAAGAATTTTTTTTGAAGAAGATGTATTTCAATATGTGCTTATAAAAAATTTACCCTTTATATGATGACATAATTTGGAAACAATTTTGATTGCGATATAATTTCAACTACTTTTATTTTACAACTACAGAATAATACATTTTAAATAAGGATCTAATAATACGTAGACGCTTGTAAATGTCATTATTCATAACGTATATCTGAATTTTGCATTGGAAATATAAATTAATTACTGAAATAATAATCATGAAGTAATAATTTGTATAAATATAAATAATCAAAACCATAATTTTATTTATTATTTCCTATAATTTTATTTATTATTATTTTCAATAATTCCTTTTTCAACTTATAATTCAGCTACTTTCGTATTTTTCCTTTTCATCTCTATTTTTTTCAGGGAAAAAACAAACTAATGTAATTTTATAGATAATTAAAGAAATTGCTTTCAAATGCAATTCCTTAAAAGCTATAAGCTATTTATTCTTGAAGCAATAAAGAATTGAACGATAGGAAGCATTAGATTGAAAGATGTGTATTCAATACGAATATTTCCTGATTTTACAAGTATATCCGGTAGGAACTTTTATTTTAGAAAGTAAAAACTTGTTGACATTCAAAAGTAAATATAAATATTTTGTTGTGCAAACGATTTCAACTCTGTTCTTTTTCTTTTCTCTTAGATTGAGTGCAATAGGATTTTGTGTGAATTTCGGACTGAGTATATTATTTTTCCAGGAAACGAATTCAATCTTGAATTTCTAGGAAACATATATTTTGTGATAACTGCTTTATTGATTTTTATGTATCTACGAGTCGTTAGTTTAGTGTATTTTTCTAGTTTACTCAAACTGCATTAATACAGATAAAGAAAATAATGCTCGTATTTAAAAAAAGTTATTTTAAAATGTAGAAATTATTTTTATAGATTTCTGACAAAATCGTTTGGAATTTGAAAATAAATCTTTACGGGGAAACGAATAAAGTTTTTTTGTGATATCTTTTTCCTTCATTTCTTTAAAGTGTTCATCTCTTAAAAATTCATTTTCTACTTTGCTAGGCTTTAGCAATTTTCCATAAATATTCCAATGATGAATTCAGAGAAATAGATGATATTTAAATCTAATTTGTATACAATTTAAAGTGTTAAATTTAAGAAAAGTGTATTTAAATTCATTTGTTCTTGCAAGGGCAATAGGGAACCGAAAATCGAATTCATGTTTTAGAATCATCGTTTCTAATTGAACGAAATCAAAATTTGACATTGAACTACCAATTATAGGCACAAAATTTTATACAGATTTTCATATATTGAATACATAGGGGTTAGAGTTATTCACATGCTTGTGAAAGTAGAGACTATCAGAAAATAAATCTGGTACAAAATTTAACACAATTGTTACAAACCTGTAATGTTGCTTCCCAGCGCAGTTAGTCAATCTCTGAAAAGACCGTTTTATGATTAGCTCTATTGGATGCTGATTGTGGGTCGTTTCAATGATCCCAGAGCTTGGCAAACATTTGGCGACTTGGCTACGAATTTGGTAACTTTGGCGAGAAAATAGATAGCACTGGAAACTTCCAAAATTTTAGCGATTGGGCCAACAGGAATCGAGATACGCATGATTGTTTCAAAACTTTCTCTGCCCTCCTTCAGGGAACTATAAATGGCCGGCAATCTCAAGCCTCAGTGAATAGTAGAATCAGTCTAGAGAAGCGCAAGCGTTGTAGGAGATCAAGCGATTGCTGAACTGAGCTGTATGCGGAGTCCTGGTTCTTATTGTGGAAGCAGCATCGAGTCTGTGTGGAGTGGTCTGTCGTGTAGTAGTGAGTCGGCAGTTGGATACAGCTAAAGCGAGGAGATAGTAGTGAATTGCAGACGTTTGGAGAGACTGTAGAGTGAAGTTACGTAGATTCCCTCCTTCTGCCGAATTCGGTCTGACAGCTTTGTGTGCTATGCTTGTAATTACTGCCGATTACTACTTGTGGGCTACTGTTTATTATAGAGTGTTATGTTGCCTGTGTTTATTTATTTGTGTTTATCGATTTCACTTGCATTCGGCAACCAATAACATATTTTCCCCAAAATTTGATAGAAATCTATAAAGTAGAGATAAAATTCGAACTCGAGATTTGGACGAATGACCATGCTCCAAGCTTCCCAGAGTCACAAAAACACATTTTTGAAATCATATCTGTTTGTCAAGGAACACGATAATTAAAAAACTCTCTATACTAGACGACTGAAATTTGGTATTTGGAATTATGTCCAACAGAAAGTCAACCCTTTCACGGAATTTGTTGTAAATTTGAAAAAAAAAAAAATCTATATATTAGATGTTAAATCTTTGTACCAAAATTATATTTATCTACAAAATATTCATCTTTTTCTATTTATTACGTAAGCTTATATTCGGACGTTCGGAGAGATGAGACTTTCTTTGAATGGATTTTTGCACAAAATTTGATAGAAATCTAAGAATTTAGTATAAATACCTTATACTAAATTTCAGCAGTGTAGCTCAAAGCAGTTTTGAGTTATTTTTGTCAAAGAAAGAAGGTGAACAGACAGATATAATTCCAAAAATGTTTTTTTTTCACACTGAGAGAAGTCTGAATAGTGGAGGTTCAACAAAATCCGGAATTCCAGTATTTGGCTATAAGAGAACTCTTAATATTGTATATATGAGAAAGTAAAAATTGGGAAAATCAGAACAATGTTTAAGCCTGTTTTTTTTTTCTAATAGTTTTAATTATGTAGAGAATAATAAAAATGGCCGGCATCCTGGCATAAGGGTAGCGCGTCTTCCCCGTGAACTCGGCGTCCCGAGTTCGAGTTCTGGTTCGGGCATGTTTGTTCTTTATCTGTTCTATGCGTGAGATGTGTGAATGTGCCCCCCCCCCCTGTAAAAAGGGGATGTGCAATCGAATGTGATGCGTGAGTAGCAAAATTGTACTCTTGGCCCTTGTTGGCGCTACTAAAAGTAAGAGACGCTGTCTCCCGACTTAAAATCGCTGAATGCGAAATCAGCGGGCTTGTCCATTGCAAGTGCCATCAGAAACAACAACAATACGAAAATTGAAGTAGGAAGCGAAAGGCGAATTTGAAAAATTTTACATAAGTCAATAATAATATATAATGCATCAAGTAATATAATATTCCTGAAAAAAAAAATGGAATATTCTTCGATTAGTCTTTTTGCCGATGTTTTATACCTCCGTAAAAAATTATGTAAATATATGAAACCCCAACATACATGACGCAGAAATCCCTCTTATTACTTTTACGGAATGGTAACAATGAAATGTAAAGATATTGATGTACGAAAGTTTTAGCCGACTGCTTTATTCAGACTTTTTACAACAGCATTTAATTCAACACTTCGCTAACTAAATAAAAATATTATATTATAAATGCTGCTCGTTGTATCCAACACTTCATTCAATCAGAAGATATAAAAGAAATTAAGAAATTAATTCTAATAGGAAAGTTTAATAATCGAGAGTAAAAATAAGCTATGGATACTCGTTATAGAAACTCGTTACCTATTGGAAATAGATGTCTTTCAAAATTATTAATTTCTCAAAATGGTTTTTGCATTATCTTAAAACTCAAAAAATTATTTCTTAAATGATATCGATTTTATTTCTATAAAATCAGTCTTTTTCTTTCTTTTCGTTAGTAAATTCTTCAATTTACGATGTTACAATGCTCTTAATGTTATGTTTGGTTTATTTTGATTTGAAAAAAGCTTTTCAAGAGTAATGCACACTTCAATTACTTTTTTAATATTATGAAAATCAAACTCCTAAATCAAAATTTACTATTTCGTGCTTTTACTAATGTCAAATTCAAATTTAAAAAAAAAAATTACTTTTTATCATTAATTCCGAAATAGGAATTTCACTTCCGCTTATATTTCAAAACATATACACTTTTAATCCCCCCCTCAGGTGGCATGATGGTTGATTTTCACCACGCTGGAGGGTACACACGCTGAGGGTATGGTTCCTTCCATCGATGGTGGGGCGTACTTCCTTAGGGAAGGATTGTATCGTGGCCGGTGATGGCCCTTAGAAATCAACCATAGTTCCCACCAGTCATGCTGTAGTGGCAGTCCGGTCATTAAGTTTTTTTTTTTTAATCCATGTGCTTTCGAGGCGGGTCAGAGAGTCAGTGATATGATATGACTATATGTATTTTTAATTTGCTCTCACAATAACTTGTTGCAGAATCATTAAATTAAAGTGCTATTTTTAAATTGTATCAAATAAACTGAAATTTAAAAAATGCTTCTTAGTTTTAATATTTTAGCAACGTAAAAAGAATCAACAATCTTGGAGAGCAAGTTGTTCGTCAAAGGCTGCTAGTTTATGTAAATAATCTGACAGCCAAATGTTATTTCTAAAACTTGGATCTTATAATTCACAGTCAGTTCACAGTTTCAGATCATACGAACTTCTTTCACATTTGCATATAAGATTCATTTCCTTCTAGAAATAGCGGCATGTTTGTAGAATACCTAAGGCTTTGTTTACATAAGACGTACTAAAGTAAAAAGGAACATTTGTTTATTCCCGTTTTATTCAAGCATTTTATCGTCTTCTCGAAACTGAGCACCTGAAAAACAACTAAACCATTTTTCAAAGTTTACTTCAGAATTTCAAGCATTTGAAGTACTTGTATTTAGTTTATATAGCATTTTCTATAATTTTTGTCTTTGTATTGGTTGATGTTTCGCCGTGTTTTAGTCGGGCATAAATATGTTACTCTTCACAAAAGTATTAATTTATAAAAATTCCCTTTAAATCTTGATCATTTCAACACTTTCAACCCTTTGGACGAGATATCTCGTCAGGAGCATTCAAAGTTTTAAAATTATGTTAAACTAAGACAAATTTTTGTAAGCAACATTAGCAAATTTTGCATAAAAAATAATTTTACAAGATGAGAAACTATCAAAAATCAACCTGAACAACGATAACCATTCATTTATCAGATTTTTTTTTCCAATTAAAGGCTACTATTTTTTTACTTTTACATAAACCATAGTACAAAGAGAAGGAAATGTAATATTTAAAAAAATGATTCCTTACCTACTTTGATACCCTATACTTTTCAGATCTTCTTGAGTCACAAAAACATATTTTTGGAATTATGTCTGTCTGTCTAAGGAACACGATAACTTTTACTTTAAAACCTTTAGAACTAGATAGAAGAAATTATGTATATGAATGGAACATCAAAACTGCAGACATCTCTGAAATTGAGAACGAAATCCATTTAGAGTCTGTTGTCCAACTCTCTTAGAATAAGCCAGCAATAATTTCAGGAAAAACAGGTTTTTTTTGGTAAAACCATGCTTTTTCAAAGAAAATATTTAGATAAGGAGCACATATTGATTATATATGAATATTTTTCAATTTTACCTGCATACGAACTGATAATTTAAAAAAAAAGTCATGAAAGTACTTAGTTTATCATGTTACTCGAATGAATGTACTATGTTACAGCATTATTTATGTTTTGGTTTACACTTTTCCTCATTTCTTATATTTTTAATCTGTTATTCCGTTTACCATGGTAAAATTGGGTCCGAAAAGGCGCTAATATGACATCGTCAGCATGAGAGCAGATAGAAAAAGGCTCTAATAATTATCTATAAAAAAATGTTCCTTTAGTGTAAAATCACAATTTTTGGGGAAGACACCTGATAAATAAATTTGAAAAGCAAAACCGTATCTAAATATAAAATTTGATTCAACTCGTTACAGCCGTTTCCGAGATACACAAGATAAATAATTTATATATATATATATATATATATATATATATATATATATATATATATATATATATATATATATATATATATATATATATATATATATATATATATATATATATATATATATATATATATATATATATATTGTTACGAATCTGTGATGCGGTTTCCCAGCATAGTTGGTTCCATCATCAGAAAGACAGTTTTACTGTCATCTGTATTAGACGGAGTCCGGGTGTCGCGTTGGAGGTCCATGAGCTTGGCGACCATTTGGCGACTTGGCGACGAATTTGGCGACTTTGGCGCCAAAATAGATTATACCCGAAACATCGAGAATTTTCCCGATCAGTCCATTAGGAACCGAGATACGCCTCGAACGTTCCTGATTGGCTGAGAGGCTTCTAGCCCCGCCTCCTGAGACCTATAAAAGGAGTCAGCCGCAGCTGCCAGAGTAGAGTAGTCGGAATCGACAGTGAAGAACTGGTCTTCCAGGGATTAGCAGAGCAGCGACGGAGTCAAGCTAGTGCTGAACTAAGCTGTGCGCTACTGTCTGCAGTAGAGTCATGTTGTATGCTGCACATCTCGGCTGAAGATAATTGTCTTCGATGCTGTATATAGTTGTCTTCCTGTGTGTCTTCGTGTAAAAAAACGTCGTTGTTTTATTTCCTACTGCCGCCTGCCGATTGAACGTTCTCCACACCATATATCTTCCACTATCCAAACGAACCCCGGAAATTTCGTAACAATATATATATATATATATATATATATATATATATATATATATATATATATATATATATATATATATATATATATATATATATATATATATATATATATAAGTTGTAAAATGGTAATTACGAAATGTAGAAACCTAAATGTGTAAACCTTGTGTTGATTTGTAATTTAACAAGCATGTAAACTCGATATTTTAAAAACGCAATGACTTAAATATATGAAATTTGGTATGTGAATTTGTGATAAAAATGGAAACTATAAATCAAAAATATGCAATGGTTGACAGTGTGTGTATTCCAGTAAATAACCGCCGTAGATCGCACATTTATAGCCTCTACTTGTCACCAATGGCATGTGAATAATCACACATATGTACATTTATTAAAGAACATACGCGAATGTTTTGAGAAGAACTCTCATTCTATTTTAGCTTAACATTGAAATTTAAACGATTTATATTACTGATAAAGAAATTAATATCAAATTTTCTTCCAATATTAAAAACTAAATATGTATATCTACTAATAATAAAGCAGAATGTATGTGTGTTGGTTCTCTACAGAACACATCATTTAATTTGAAACTATTCAAATTGGTACAAATATATATTGGAAGGTGAGAATGTGCACTTCGAGTAAATGATTTTAATTTAAATGAATTTCATTGAATTAAAAATTGAGCAAGACCTTGGAGCGTTTCAGCGGTAGCTTCCGAAAATACAATTCCGCTAAATTAAAATTATGAAAACAGTTATTTAAAATGGTATCAAGTTAATTGACTTTAAATTTTGTTTCTGTATTTCTTTGACAATTTAAAAAAATATTTTTGATTCATTTTTAACATTTCATTGTTGAAAAAAAATTCAAACAGTTTTCATTATTTCATCAAATATTTAATCACTAGAATTTTGAAAGCTAAAGAAAAAAGAGTTTGTTTATTATTTGTGTAGTTTATTTGAGAAATAATAATAAAGAAACTAAATGCTGCAAAAAGCATCAAATATATAAAACTTAGATACGAGGACAGCTATGCTTTTGATTATACCTAGATGTCCAGATATTTAACTCCATTTAAAGTTTTATTTTAGAAGAAAACGGGCATAATGTTTTTAAAATAATACAGCTTTAGTGTCATTAAGAGATTTAGATAAAGTTAAACTGAAAGAATATTCCAAGGAAATCAATCACTCACCTAAGACAGTTTACGCATAAGAAAATTTTTGTTTGTCATATAAACAACACAAATGAAAAATACTTATTTATTGAAATCTTCTAGATTGTTTAAATAATAATTACACTTTAGAATTAATTTCCAAATTATGAAATTGCTTAATATTTTTTAAAATTTTCTCATTTCTAAATGCTGCTATTTTTCACGAACGTGCCTTTATATTAAATTGCAGCATCATGAATTAATTGAAATGCTGTCTCATTTTCACTGACGTGCGATGTATTTTTTATTAATCATAGCAAAAGAAATACTAATTAAATAAACCTTTGAAAGGCGTTTAAACATTAAAATAATACGATAATGGACAAAATTATTCCATTATTTAATATTTCTAAATTTTTCGCATGCTTTTGAAATATCATTTTAAATTCAATGTCTAATTAAATCAGAATTTCTACTGTTTTAATAATTTCGAATTATTTTCGTGCCATTGCAGAAATGGAATACATCGTTTTCAAATAAAGTGTTTATAATTGATTTTCGAGCACTTCTAAATGAACATTTTATATTTTAATTATTTTTAAAGCAAAACATCTTGCATTAATACATTCATATGATGAATAACATGAAATTTAATAATTTAATACTGCAGTAATAGTTATTTTAAAAAGTGTTATCTGTGATTAGACATTTTTTATAACGTGTTAGTGTCATCAAAAATGATAATGTTTAATTTCATTTAAAATTGGTCAATTAAAGAAATGTATAGAGAATCTAATAAGAAATCTACAAGTTTTCTCTAAACAAGAAAAAAAATGAACATGCAATACTTTCAAAATAAACGGTTCAAATGTCTATTGAATATTCATGACACAATCCAAAAGCCTATATGAAAATAAACTCATTGAATATTATGTATGTTAAAAATCATACAAGACACAAAGTAGAAAATAATAAATCATTAAAGATACAAAGGTAGAAAACAATAAATCATTAAAGTCACAGAAGTAGAAAATAATAAATCATTAAAGACACAAAAGTAGAAAATAATAAATCATTTGAGACATAAAAGTAGAAAATAATGTTACGGCATATCACTGACTCTCCGACCCACCCGAAGGCACACGGATAAAGAAAACTGAATGACCGAACCGCCGCAACAGCAACACTGGCAGGAACTGTGGTTGAGTCCTAAAGGCCATCACCGGCCACGGTACAACCCTTCCCGTTGGAAGTATAGCCCATCTTCGATGGGAGGAGCCAGATCCCCCACCTTCTTGTGTACCCTCTAGGGTGGAGAGATCCAACCACCATTCCGGAGGCATCTCATCCTCATTTCGAGGTGCTCCCCGGGGGAGCAATTTTAGTGAATCAGGAATGAAACGTTTTAACTAATATTAAGCCTATACTGCGAGTCCGCTTTTCATCAAAGGCAGTTAATGATCAATATTTGACCGCTATATGTGTGTTTTCTTTTAAATCCTGCATATATACAGAACATACATTCTATGGTAATTCCCCCTCGGGAGTTAGAAAATAAAGTTAAAAAGTCTACTTTTCAATATACTAATAAAAATAACGTTTTAAAACTCCCTTCTATTAAAATTATTCTCTAAATTTTATATTTAAAGCACTCATAAGCGTTTCATAAGAAACTCGGTGTACAAGATATTATAGAAGACGTTACATTAAAATATAATTTGGAAGCGCACTTTTAAATAAATGTATCTGCAATGCTTCTTTCAATACTTTAAGCATGAATGTATGCATGTTATTGTGGGGGATATAGTAGTTCCTAATATTATAAAAATAAAAATTGGACAAGAAAGCGAAATTGAAAGAACATAGAATAAAATTAAAATCGGTGAAAGTATTTCTTTAGAGTGGATATGAATTCATTGATGTGATCTTATGGGAAATTTTACTAAGAATTAGATTGAATGTTTCTTATATTTTTGTTAAAAATAACTCAAAGCAGCTTCAAGTTTGTTGATACTAACATATCCTCCTTTTCATAGATTAATTTTGTAAAACGACCCATATCAATGGTTTACAAATGAAATGATTATTTTAATATTATACTAATAAAAGAATTTTACTCTCTCTATTAAAATATGGACAATATTAAATTGAATCTTTCGTACGTAACCAGATGTTAAATATTCTTTAAATGCATACTATTTTAATAAATAATTGCAGTTTATGAGATTTATTCAGAAAATAAAAATTCTGATATCGCCAAAAGATGCCGCTGAAAATATCACACATAAAGAGAGGGCATAGGTCGAGTAAATTGTGGTTATAACTATCGTATGCTGCAGCTATAACTTCTTTTTGTAAAATGAACCATCCCAATGGTTTTCAAATGGAATGGATAAGTTAAGAACTTAAAGATATTATACTAATAAAAGCATTTTCCTTTTTTTATTCTTATTTTTGTTATTAACAAGTTTTAACGTTCAATTAAAAAATGAATTGATTAAATAAATCTGTTTCACGTTAAGCGTTAAGCGGATGATAAGAATTCTATCAATACAGATTTTTTAAGCAAATAATTACGACCGACAGATGTCGACATTTCGACTACAATGCGTGAAGATGTTGATATTTATTTAGTCTCCTGCCGACTACGAGGTTGGGAACAGTGCATTGAATGTTATTGTACAATACAGGTGAAGTTGTGACGAGCCATTCAGAGCAGTCTTCCAAGTGATGGAACACCACAAAATCAAAACGAAATGTACAATATTCACGAAATTGAATCTGTGTACTCCTCATATACTATTATACAATTATTTTATTTCCATGTTTTTTGTACAACTTCGGAAAATTTACATGGATATGAAGTAAAATGTTCGTCAAAGAGTACATAGTAAAATGTACAACAGGATCAGTAAGGGATAAAGATATATTATCCAACGAAAATTTGATTGGACAACAGTCAAACACAGTCAAAACATACGCAAGAACAGAGCTTTCGATAAGCTGTAACATATAAATAATTAAGCAAATGGATTAGCAAAAGCTTTCACAAGACTCACATCAATCAACAATCCCAAACAAAGACTTCACTTAACTATTCATTTTAACTCATCTCGATTCGACTGATTGATGGACATCTTTTTCATGGCCTCCATGACAGTGCATCAAATGTTCTAGAAGAAACATCGGAACTCGAGTTCGAATACATGTATTTTTTTTTGTCAGTTTAGTTCCCATAGCTACCTTAATTTGTCACTAGATGGCAGTTATGGTCGGAGGGTCGTTGACAGATTCGTAAGAGTATAATGATTGTACTTTAATGTGATGAAAAGGCATAAAATATTTTTAATGTAATTTTAAATTATAAACATTTTTTTAAATGCAACGTTTCAGATATATAGTTTGTAATAATTAGGAAGTTATCTGAGGCCATGAATATGAATTACTAAATAACAATGACTATCTAATTATTCGTGCATTGATTTAATTTCGATATTTAAATATTTAATAATATATACATAAATTGTAATTTTTGAGACAGTTAATATAAACAGAGAAATTTCATACACGTCTTCTGATTTTAATATCAACATTATTAAAGCGTATTTTCCTATATCCCTATAACATTATTTTGTATTTTCAACAAAATATTCTTGAATTCTGATTTCATCGGTTTTATCTAATTATAGAAAAAATTATAATTCGTGCGAAAGATTTAGTTTCAGGTTTCAGCATATCTCTTATAAAATGTTCATTACTTTGAAATAATTATAAATAATTTGATCAAAATAATTCTGTGCTCTTTATTACTTAAATTGGTTTAGTTTTAATTTATGTTTTAATTTTTATTTATAACAGCGAAAGAAAGGTGACATAAAACTTACCAAAGGTTTGTTGATGTTGTTTGAATAACATTTTGAAATGTTGGTTATTCTTGTTTTAATTGGAATAAGGAGTACAGGCTGCGGCACAATCAATATAAACCTCCAAACTAAATGGTCCAAAAAAAAGTAAAAAAAATAATAATTTGTGTTTATCCTTCCTAAGTAGTGACGGAGACAAATTTTTGAAAAATCGCTCTAATGAGCTTTTTCAATTCTTTTTATGGATCAGTGTGATTGCAAATAATGAAAAATATTGATCAGGAAATTCTGTGACAATTGAGTTTCTGTAAAATGTGTCGATTTTTGTAAAAAACAGTGAAAATTGCAATACAAAGAGAAACTCTCTACAAAAATTCTATTGTACATATTCTAATTATTTTTATACGCAACATTCTTACAGCTATCGTGAAGGGGATGAATGAGAATCTAAGAAAAATGTTCATTTTCAAAGAAGTTATAGCGAATTAAGTATTTCTGTATTGAAAATTTCTCAAAATTCATTGTTCAAAATTGCATTAGGTAGCTCTAAAAGGAGTTCACTTCAAAGTTATATAAATAATCCATTGCCTTTAGTACACTTAAGGTAACATATATGCAAAATTTCAAGGTAATATATATTAATAAGTTTTTAAGATATCATATTTTATGTAAGAAAATTTTCTAGAAATCCAAGTTTTCCAAAAAAATTTACTTAAAAGTTCAAAGTATTTGCCAATCTTTTCGGCATAAAAACTGCTCAAAACGTATTCTAATAAGCGTGTCTTGCTGATAGAACATATTATAAAGTAAATTATAACTCAGAGAGGCGTGTATTTGATAAAATGTTGGAAAATAACTTCCAGTTGGTACTTCCAGTTTTGTTTTCAACTACACTGGTTTATAAAAAATCACATATCGAGGCTTCTATTTATCATAGAATTAAAACAAACTCATATTTGGAAACCCAATTAAAAGGGTTTCAAAATAAAACAATCAAAAATTTTTTGAATTATGACTAAAAACTCCTTTTAAACGTATACATATACCTCAAGGCAAATCACCACGGTGCAAGTATCAAAAACTCTAGTATTTCAAATGCCGGAATATAAAAAATTTCATCAAACTTCAGCGTAAGAATTCTTTAGAAAAAAAAATGATTTGTTAAAAATAACCAGATAATAAACCAAATCGGATAATAGCCGGAATATCAAAATCCACCTAGCAGACACATAATCGTTCATCGCCGTATGTAAAGTTGAGAGGAGTTAAAAGCAAATTTGACATTATCAGAAGCCAAATTCCAACTTCTCAGTTGCCGTTTATTAACTCGGAGATTTTTTTTAATGTTTAAATTGACAGATTTTTTGGTGTGTGAATTTAATATTATAATGAATCTAAACTTTGATAAATAGCCGAAACAATAAGCTGTGTTTTGCAATTTTTATAGGTTTTTTTTTTTTGTTTCAGCTGATTCATTAAAGTCACCCTTCAAGGACGACAAAATTGAAGGTTGTTGCTAATCTTTGCTTTCAAAAAAATTTAATTAGTATTTTACATTGCATTCTTTTTCTGTTAGTGGATCACTATATGTGCCAATATGATTTTAGATTTAATATGAGCGTTCAAACTGCAAGAACATTATGAATATATATATATATATATATATATATATATATATATATATATATATATATATATATATATATATATATATATATATATATATATTATACAGGGTGTCTCAAAAACCTTGACCGAGGCTTTCATTCCTTAAATATTGATCATAGACATATACTGTAAATTACAAAGTTGTGTAAGAAAAATTACAAAATGTTATGAAATCGATTAAAATTTTCAGGGGATTAAACTTAAAAAATGCAAATTTAAATTTTTATACGGTCTTCTTACAAAAAACAATCCCAGTGAGTAAAATATGCCCCATCCTTTTATAAGGTCATATACAAAATTTCAGAATTTTATCATGAAAACTCTCACAGATATGTTAAAACAAAGTTGGTGAAGGGTCAATCACAAATGAAAATGCAAATGTTTACAGCTTCAGTGTAGATCACGTGACGCAGGAATGCATTCTAAGGAAATAAAATATGCTTCATATCTTTAGTTTTAAATACTAATTTTAATCCATGCTTCAAATCAAATCTATTTTTTTTAATCTTCGCTTCCCGAAAAATACTTAAAATTTTTATATCATGAATTACAGAATATAACTTAAAAATAGCACTGTCAATGAACTTGTAAAGAAACTTATGTAATCTTTCCTTTAAGTTATTATTTCCACAAATTTTTAATTTTTTTGAACCAATAAATAACAAAATTATTATTTATTTATTCAATCATTATTTTCTTTGTTAATTTGTGTGCGACCCCTAAGAAACGAACATCCAACATGATCTCCTATTGTGAACTCATATCCAGAAATTGAAAAGTGGTTAAGTCCCTGGTAATTAATATCTCTGGTTAAAAGTGGTTACAAAAAACAATCCCTTACTGGGATTGTTTTTTGTAAGAAGTCCGTATAAAAATTTAAGTTTGCATTTTTTAAGTTTAATCGCCTGAAAATTTTAATGTATTTTATAACATTTTGCACCTTCTTTTACTCAACTTTGTAATTTAAAGTATAGGTCTCTGATCAATATTTAAGGAATAAAAGCCACTGTCAAGGTTTTTGAAACACCCTGTATACCACTGAAAAAAAGAAAGAAAGAGGAAAATGCCGAAATTTATGTGTTATTCAAACAATCAAAACTAAAGGATGGGAGAAAGTTCTTTAACTTATATTAAAAATACTGAAATCAGAGCAATTAGTAAAAATAACAAATAAAAGTAATTTAATATCTGTTATTTATTGAAATTTTCCTGAGTTGAACTAACTCAATTCTTAGAAATGAATTAGATATTTCAATTACGGGAATACGGTCTAATTCAATACGGTTCTGTAAATACGCAAAACTGCAGGATATAGACGACCGAGAATCTGTTCCAGCTACAGCCTTTACTTCTTCTGTCTGAAAAGGTCATTATGTGGTGCGGTTGTAACGGTGGCGTTTATCGTCTATCCGTTTTAATTCGAGGAGATCACACTTGCGGGTCCTGTTACTTGCACCGTTACTGGCAAGGGGTATGAAGAACTTTTGCGTAACCATGTCCTTCCGGCACTTCTGCAGAATTATTGTGTGGATCGCAAAATAATAATGCAAGATTGCGCTCCATCTCACATTGCTACTCCTCTGACGCAGCTGCTGAGTGCTCCTTTCGGAGATGATAGGATCATAAGCCGCCATTTTCCAACAACGTGGCCTCCAAGTTCCCCCGACTTAAACCCATGTGATTTCTGACTTTGGAGGTACCTAAAGAATGTTGTTTACAACAAGCGGATTGTGAATCTAGCAGACTAGAAGGCAAGCATAACACACCACATCCATTGTATCAATACAGATACCCTCCGATCCGTTGTGGAGCATGCCGTTTTGCGCTGCCAATTAATAGAGGAACAAGGTAGAAGGCATATCACACAACTTATGCCTTAACCACCCACCAGTAAGGTGTTTGTTCCATGAAGCACTTTTTGGTTTTTCATTATAATTATTGTCACTATAAACATGTATTCTTTTTTTTATCGCTAATAATTCTTTAGTATTCTATTGTTCCCTTTTTGCTAACAATATTCCTGTATTTAGTGAATCCGTTTTTGATCTTTTCCCAGGCAGCACTATTTAGCTGATTATTTTGGAACTATTTTTCTTCCTTCGCCAAATAAAATTCCACTGCTTCACAATTCTTGCTAAAATATCAAGACATTCTGACCAGCAATTTTAAAATTATTGATTGCTATATATATATATATATATATATATATATAATTATTTTTTACATTAACGTTTAATATTTGTTGCTTGTTTTCGAAGCAATAGAAAGTTGGAATCTTTTCACTTCAATCTTTTAGAAATTGGCTTTTATTTCTATTTCAATGCGGAGCTTCAGTAAATATAAATGTTTGAAATAAAATCCTTCACTTCATTTTTGCTTTGGTTGTTAATACAGTTTTGGTTACCATGGTAACGAAACTTCATGAAAAGATTCATCTTACTTTTCTGTCACTAATAATATGTTCAATATTTGAGATTGAAAATAAGAAAATGTTCAAGTCAACTTTATACTATACGAAAAATTTCTTAGAATTCGAAATGATGTTTTCTTGTTATAGAGGAGATTATTTTCCTTTAATGTAAAAATCTTTGGACTTTATATACAGATGAATAAAAAAGAGAATATTTTCTTTCAGTAAATGTTAATACTACTGAAGGATTCAAATTCCAACAATGCTGCTCTTAAATCTTGATAAAATCGTTCATTAAGTAGTGTCGCTATATTAAGAATTGAAGAACGATTTTGATGTAAGCAGAAAACAATTTTTATTCAAAACACAAAGTTGAAAAATCAACAAAAAGATCTTACACATTCTGATTTAAATTTTAATTCAGGTATTAAAATTATTTAACAGAAAGTCTTAGAAAAAATTTTAAAAGGAATCTCAAATTCCAAAGTAATTCTTGCTAAAGCCATGAAAAAACAAAATATTCCAAATATAATTAACGATACTTTTTTTTATGTAGCCATTTCTATTGTAATAAAGTAATTAGGAGCAATTAATTAAAGGGTGGTTATAATTAAAGTTCCACTTTGAAATGATCATAAAAGGAAAACTACTGATCCAAATGGTATCAAACTTGGTAATAATTTAAAGGATAACGCGGGAATTTCTTTCACAGCAAAAAAAAAAAAACAAACAAAAAAAAAACACTCCACCAGAAGAGAAATGGTGCTGTATGCAATAAATATTGTTAAACAAAATAGGTCATGAAGACACCGGTCTAAAATGTATTTAAACATTTCTGAAACGTGTTTGCAAGGCATGTTCAATGCTTCTTATCTCAAAAGCACTGTTTATGGTGAAAATTTAAATAATTTGGCAGAACTGAAAGATGCGATACACCGACATGTGCGTAACATTCCTCCTGATATGCTAAGAGCTACTTTTGAGAATGCAGTAATGCGATTTAATTTAGTTTCACGAAATGGTGGACGCCACATTGAACACGCTTTGTAACACGTTTCAGAAACAACTAAACACATTTCAAACCGATGTTTCCTTTCATGTCCTATTTTGCTTAAAAATATTGCATACAACGCTATTTCACTCCTGGTAGGTTTTTATTTATTTATTTTGGCTGCAAAGAAACTCCCATGACCTTCTTTAAATTATTACCAATTTTGACAGCATTTGGACAGTAGTTTTCCTTTTATGACCATTTAAAAGTGGAACTTTAATTATAACCGCCCTGTATATTGAAGAGGGCTATATGCACTCTTCATACTATAAAGAAACGTGATCGAATTTGATGTGGGCTGAATGGATCAGTTGTAGAATGCTATGAATTGAAAGCGACACATCGCAAGTTCGTATCTAACTGCCAGCAAGTCACTTAAAAAAAATTTTGTTATTGATTTACTTTCTGCTATATTTCGTTTGTTCTAGAATGTTATTATAATTTCTGTATCTTTCTAAATATGGAAGATTCGAGTGATTTCATCTTGTGGATAAAAACAGATGTAAGGTTTAGTTCCTTAAGATTAGTCAATGTTATCTTTGACTTTATTTAACACACAGGTTATCTGCGCGATAATATTATAACAAAAGTTACGATATATATAAACATTCTATTTTAGCAGATCAATGTTTCTAAGTACAATGCTTTATATACATTGTAACTCATTACCTTAGTAAGGAAAACTCTATTTTGGGATTTCATATTACTGTTAAGATTGTTCATAAAACATAGAAGAATATTTATTTGATGTAAATTAATCATATTTAAGCCGTAAGGAACATATATTTACTTCAGCACAGATTACTGCGAACATGTGGTGACAAAATTAAACCAATGAATTGCAATTTTATGTCACTGAGAAGATTTTGTAGAATATATTACTGGATTAATTCAATTCATAATCATTATATCAAGGGACAGACATTTACCTAATCCCGGGATTCTAAATTCGAATGTTCATAAAATTTACACTACATCAGCTCCCGTTTTAATATGTCAGTACAAACTCGTTGAATGAGCGGCGTTTCACATGTTGTTGTTTCTTATGGCACTTGCCATGGTCAAGCCGAAGTCATGTTACGAAAACTGCGACTTTAAACCGGTGGGAGAGCATCTCTTGTTTTTATAGCAGCACCAACTATGGCCAAGAGTACGACTTCGCTACTCACGCTTCGCTCGTTCGCTTGCACAACCCCTTTTTACAGGAGGGCACATTCATACATCTCAGAGATAGAACAATCATGTCCAAATCTGGACTCGACCCCAGGACGCCTAGATCACGGGGAAGACGCGCTACCCCTATGCCAGGAAGCCGGCTACTGCTTCGCATCAAGAGTCCATCTAATAATGAGCAAAACAAAATGTAAGAAGATGAATCTCTTAGCCAGCGATGTTCCAATCGATCAAATTATTGTGCCAACTTTTTAAGCTCTAGGTTTAACATTTAGTTTTTTATATCTTCAAAAGCCACATGTACGCACTCGTGAAGAAGCACACATTTCTAAAATAGCATAAAATGCACTGAGATGATGATTATCTCTTTTATAATTTATGAGTCACTGTTTACTCTCTTTGAAGTTACTGGTAAAAAAAAAATCTAAAACATTTGATACGAAGAAATGATTAAAATTCTCCTGAAGCATAAGTTACGGAAAAAATAGTGACTCTTTAGCTTTAATATTTTTTTACGGTCCGGTAAGCCTAATCAAGTTTAATAAATCAGCAGAAGCAGAGAAAATGTGCTGAATGCATTTAAGCATTCTACCTAAAGTTTTGGATTTCGAATTTTAAATAAATTAAAACCTATAAAAGTTATCTTTAAAAAAATTCGTCGAAATTGAAAAATTATAATCAAGTTTCGTCGAAGATGCTCGCTAGTGTTAAAGAAAGAAGTGTGTTTCGATACTCAAATTAAATTAGCCCTTTTCCTTTTTGAAATTCAAGAAGAGTTTTTTTTTTTTTGAAACTGAGGAAAAATTTATTGGAATTTTCTATGGAGTAACACATAAAATCTTGGATTGAAGAAAACTCATAGATTTATTTAATTCATAAGATTACAAAATTCATTATTTTTTAGATTAAAAGAACTAAAATGAAATCTTAAACAAAAGTTTTTGGATTATTCTAGAAATTCCTTACTCAAGAAATTCTTTATATTAATTAATTCCCTTCAAATCATATCTACTAATAACAGAGGAGAATGTGTGTTATTTGTTTTGGCATTGTTGTAAAAAAAAATTGACTTTTTAAAAATGCTACTCTGGTTTGATTTTTTTTACTAAAATTATGAAAAAAGTTTTTTAAAATTATTTTTTTGGGTAATTTTTAATGATAGTGTTGATTATTCCAACAAAATACAAACGATTTTCATTTTTCCATCTAATATTTCATCGTGTGAGTTTTTTCCCTTTACTAGGCTATTGAAAACTAGGCTAATCTAGCTAAAGGGAAATTATTCTACAAAGGATTTGAATTGGTTTCATGAAGAATAATGCAGTTAAAAAATAAGAATAATAAAGTTTAATAAATGAAGTTAAAAAAGTATTGAAAAAGAACATATAATTGGTGAGAGAGTAACATTTCATTTTAGTTCTTAATGGCTTTCTGATGTCATAGCACCAGACTTCATTACAAAGGTTCACAATGAACAAAAGAGGCGAAAATCAAATAAAATTACATCTCCGAAATATCTGCCAATTTCTAACATTTAAAATTACATTGTTGAAATTAAGTTGAATATCAAACTGAGAGATCTATGAAATTTAATTGATCATAATTGATTGATCATAAGAGGTTTAATTGATCATAACATATTTAATTAGTCATAATTGATTGATCATAAGACATTTAATTAGTCATAATTGATTGATCATAATACATTTAATTGGTCATAATTGATTGATCATAAGAGGTTTAATTGATCATAACATATTTAATTAGTCATAATTGATTGATCATAAGACATTTAATTAGTCATAATTGATTGATCATAAGACATTTAATTGGTCATAATTGATTGATCATAAGAGGTTTCATTGATCATAACATATTTAATTAGTCATAATTGATTGATCATAAGACATTTAATTAGTCATAATTGATTGATCATAAGACATTTATTTGGTCATAATTGATTGATCATAAGAGATATAATTGGTCATAATTGATTGATCATAAGAGGTTTAATTGGTCATAATTGATTGATCATAAGAGATATAATTGGTCATAATTGATTGATCATAAGAGATTTAATTAGTCATAATTGATTGATCATAAGAGGTTTAATTGGTCATAATTGATTGATCATAAGAGATATAATTGGTCATAATTGATTGATCATAAGAGATTTAATTAGTCATAATTGATTGATCATAAGAGATATAATTGGTCATAATTGATTGATCATAAGACATTTAATTGGTCATAATTGATTGATCATAAGAGATTTAATTGGTCATAATTGATTGATTATAAGAGATTTAATTGAAACTAAACAAAGTCAATACTTCCTACAAACTCACCTCCAGAAGGCAGATAGTATAGAAATAAAAGATATTTTTTTAAAATGCCCATGTTTGGAGGTTACACGAATGAAAACTAAACATGGAATTTTGATTGCTTTTCAGATTTAAATTCAGTCACCCAGTGTTTGTACGTTGAAGAAAATCGAACACTGGATAGAAAACAATAACTTATTTCTCAAGAAAACATGAAGTACATGTAACAGAATTGCAGTCTTTATGCACGTAAGAAAGAACACATTTAGTTACTCTCAACGCAATCGAAAATTCCAGTCGTACTCAAAGCGCAAATAGAGAGCTCATTCCATGCTCAACATCTCAAAGATAGAATCAACTTTTCATTTGAGCACTTAGTCATTCTAAATCTGCTTATCAGATCTGGAATTTTCTAAAAGATTATTCCTCTAGATAGATCTCGATCAAAATTTGATTTTAAAAAATCTACGAAGGGTAGAAATTTCACAGTGTCTTTATGCGGATTTAAAAATTCCATGTAGAATCTAATTTCCGTTAATGAGTTACTTTAATCATATCTCGAGTTGTGGAACAAGTTTTTTAATACTTTCTGCAAAGAATTCCCATCCTACTTCGTTAAAGCGAACAGCTATATCATAATTTGTGTCAGTTGCTTGTATTCCCTCGCATTCCGCATCGTCAATATATTGTTACAAAATTTTTTTCTTCTACAACAAATACCGCCACTCAATTGTAATTACTCAGCGCATTTAATTGCTATAGTTCAGCAGCTTTCTTGCTGTCTAATCCTCCAAGACCTCTCCGTCTCTAGTGCTTGCTTTTTTTTATAGCCTTCGCACAGGAAGTGATGTCATTTACAGGAAGTGACGTAATCTTTGGAAAGTCCCAGAACTTTCTCCAAGTTTCAAGGAGAAACTGGTCTCGGTGATATAATGTTGGGACCATCTAGAGTCTTCTAGAAGATTCCTTTCGAAGCCAAGGTCGCCAACATTTGTCACCAAGACCGCCAAATTTCCCGCCAAGTCGCCAACTTTTGTCGCCAAGGTCGGCATCTCAGGGATACGTTTTTATCACTTCGTAACAATATGTAGGTCCAATCTCTATTTTGCACCACTTAGCGATAATCGAATTGGCATTGCATTTTTGCTATAAACTTCATGCAATTGCTTATAAATTTCAGCATAGTTATTCTTTCTTGGCCACAAAAAACGATTTACTTCAATTTTAGCAGCAGTTACAATTATAGAAGTATACTTAGATTGATTATCAAGCTAAAATTGATGCATCGAAATTTCAATGTCAAATGATAAAGATAAGTGTAGCCAAAAAGTTTTATCAAAATAATCTATCACCTAAAATTTTACAAAGGAATGGAACTATTTTTTTTGGCTGACCTATGTGTGCAATTATGTACAGAGCTATGTTTCTTTCCGCAAACTCTTGTAGAAAGCTAACTAAATTGTACTCATTTTTTTAATTAAACGCCCTAATTTAATAAAAATAAATTAACGTCATATATTTATAAAAGTATTTGAAAACTTGAACATTCTAGAAGTTTTAGGATAAGCATGTTGACATGTAATTAATAATCAGTTACTTAAAATCTAATTAATAATTACACGTTTCACTTAATTGCAAGGTGGAATAGAGAAAATTAGGAAAGGAATACTGAGGTTAGAAGAATGATTAATCACTTTCTTAAGCACTGTTGACTTTTAAAACATTTTATTAAACGAACCATAATGAATGTTTGACTTCTAAAAGGCTTATGATCAGTATCTAAAAATCCATTATGTTACGCGTGCATGATTTTAAATTGAAACAAGTATTTAAATGCTCGATTCATAGAAAATATGATTTGACATCATTGAAAATTTTTCTGTAAATGTGTTTGTGGCATATATTTGATGTCCATTCATTATAAATATTGAAATTGCTGAAAAAATGTGAATAATTTTTGGAATATTAAAAATTTTCAGTTTTGAATATTATTCCAGCAAGGGTTTTATTTAACGAGACAGTATTTATTATAGACAATAAGATCGATTACATAAAAAAATGACACATAAACAAAAAACATATCACTTTGATACATTCAATTTATAGAGATGCTAAAATTGCTGGTTAATCAGGCGTTCTGAAAAAAAGGAAGTCAGATTTCATTATTTATAACCGACGTTGTCCCGGATAAAATTTTATTTTATACTTGATATTTCAATGAAAAATTACTTTTGTATAAGATATTATAAAATACAAAATCTTTTTATCGACGGACGTTTTCTTCTACGCAAAATAAGAATATTGATTGTACCATGCGATTTTTAAAAACCGCTGAGAGGTAGAATTATATTTAGAATAGTCATTAATCAAAGTTAAAATTGACTTATAAAAACTGAAGATGTAAAGTATTATATAGTCCTTGATTCTATAGATTTTACCAGGGAGAATGAAAAAGTAAAGGGACATTTGGAAAAAGTGCATTTATTCTAATGACAGAAAACCTAAGAGCGTATTATTTTTCTACATGACCACTCTGAACTTCAACGCACTTTTTCCAACGTTTCACAAGTGTATTTTTCCGTCGGAAATTTTTTTTTCTAATTATATCTGTAACCAATTTTGCATCGCATCAATGACTTCTTCATCGGTTGCAAATCTACCTCTCCATTGAGCGTTTCATTCAATGGTTCAAATAGAATCGCTTGGAGCTAGGTCTGGACTTATGACGGGCATTCTAGTACTTCAAATCCCAACTCCTTTATCGTTTCGGATATCCAGAAGAATATGATAAAACTTCATGTTGATGCAGGATGACACCTTTTCGGAGTTCCACGACTTTTGATCTGACTGAAAGTTGCACATTAATTTGCAACACATCACAATAGTTCTTACTGTTCATAATTTCGCCTCTTGGGTTAAACTACTACTGCAACTTCCTTGTTTTTTCCCTTGTTTGAAGAGCTCTATCCATTTATACATCTTTCTATGCCAAAACAGCTGTCACCATATAGAGCTTGCATTCGACGAATAATTTTTGCAGGTTTAACACCTTCCATGAACAAAAAGATTATTAGCGCTCTTATTTCCTCGTTGGTGCAGATAGGCAGTTCTGCCCTACTTAATTCTCTGCCACACTCCAATCACTGAAGCGGGAATGAGAGTGACACATTGCATAGAAGTGTTGCCGACTACACTAATTCAGCACTAGATACTATCAATGTTACCCTCGAAAGAAAAATCGCAGAAGTCCCTTTATTTTGGACTTTCCCTCATAGATAAAGCCCCGGGGGGTACTTGAAAACAGGATGAGATGCTTCCGGTATAGTGGTTGGATCTCGCCACCCTGGAGGATATACAAAAAGGTGGGAGATCTGGTTCCTCCCATCGACGGCGGGTCGTACTTCCTTCGGGAAGGGTTGTACCGTGGCCGGTGATGGCCCTTAGGACTCAACCACAGTTCCCGACAGTGTTGCTCTTGAGGCGGTCCGGTCATTCAGTTTTTTTTTTTTTTTATCCGTGTTCCTTCGGGCGGGTTGGAGAGTCAGTGATATGACTTCCCTCATAGACAAAAAAAAAAAAAAAGGATCTTTATTTTATTAATATTTAAACAAAACAGTTTTATTTGGTCATGAAATATTTTTTTATTCCTTTCAACATAGTTTCTAGGTCGGAAACTGTTTTTATTCAATTATTTTTTTTTTATCAACAAGCTGAAACTTTTTGTAGTTATTGTTTATACAAAACGATAAAATCCTTTATTGTTGAATATTTATCATTAAATATATATATTCAAAAGAAAAAAAAAAGGATTTATCAATAAAATTTACAACTACATTTTTAATTTCAACCTAGGATTTTATGTCTATGAATATTTAAAATATTTCCTTGAAATAAATGTGTATTGTGCCTTATGTTTATTATATCAGTATTATTCAATCAAATATAGTCATAAAATTAAACAATCCAGCATTTCTAAGTTATTGATTTTCTTCAAAGAGATAGTTTTAAAATCCTTTAAAAATCGACTTTGGAATTTTGATGTATTTTCAGCATTTCAAACGTCTCGACTTTTTGGAACTAGACCCGTCCATCTATCAGTGAAATAATAATTAAACCAGGAAGAACAGTCTCCTCAAAACTTTCTCGCATACTCTTGAATGAACTTGTCTATCAGAGAACAGCTTGCAAGGCACTGACATACAATAGTAACAAAATATTAATTTTTGGCGTCAATTTAGCATTTTTATTGAATGCATCATTTCATCCTTTCGAGGCGAAATAACTCGCCAATAATCCCTGGCATGAGGTCAAATGGAAATCGAATTTGTATACTAATCAAGTTTTCCTCGATCGATGCACTTGCAAGCAAAAACTCCCATATCAGATTTGATGGATTTAAGTAATTTCTTTTTTGAATTACCTCGTTTACATGTTTCTGAAAGTACAAACCGCCAAATAGTCAACCCTTTGTTAGATTTGGCTCAAAGTTTGACAGGTATCTACACTATAGATGTTAAATCTGTGTACTCAATTTTATCAATGCATCTCTTTTCGTTTTGTAATTATCCTGTTAACTTATTTCGAACAACCGGACAGAAAAATTCACTCTAAATAGATTTTACACAAAATATGATAAAAATCTGCATACTTGGTGAAAACACATACTAAATTTCAATCACTTCAAAGCAATTTTAAGTTATCTTTTCCGCAGAAAGACAACAGACTTAGATATCCAGAAATGTATTTTTCGAATTTCAGGTCTGAAACGTGGCGATACGCCAACATTTCGAGTTCTATCTTTTTTCTTTTTTCTTTTTTGACGATTACTATACTACATATACGAGAAAGTAAAAATGCATGAAAGAAGATAGGAAACCTTTTAGTATGTGATCTCAAATCAAACTTTGAATGAAATTTATTCGCAGGAAACATTTTGTCTATCTGTTTCAGAAAATGTATGAATACGAAAATAATGTGCGATAATAAAAAATTGTGAGTACGATAACAATGTGTTATAATAAAAAATTGTGAATACGATAAAAATGTTTGATAATAAAAAATTGTGAATACGATAACAATGTGTGATAATAAAAAATTGTGAATACGATAACAATGTGTGATAATAAAAAATTGTGAATACGATAACAATGTGTGATAATAAAAAATTGTTAATACGATAACAATGTGTGATAATAAAAAATTGTGAATACGTTAACAATGTGTGATAGTAAAAAATTATGAATACGATAACAATGTGTGATAATAAAATATTGTGAATACGATAACGATGTGTGATAATAAAAAATTGTGAATACGATAACGATGTGTGATAATAAAATATTGTGAATACGATAACAATGTGTGATAATAAAATATTGTGAATACGATAACAATGTGTGATAATAAAAAATTGTGAATACGATAACAATGTGTGATAATAAAATATTGTGAATACGATAACAATGTGTGATAATAAAATATTGTGAATACGATAACAATGTGTGATAATAAAATATTGTGAATACGATAACAATGTGTGATAATAAAATATTGTGAATACGATAACAATGTGTGATAATAAAATATTGTGAATACGATAACAATGTGTGATAATAAAATATTGTGAATACGATAACAATGTGTGATAATAAAATATTGTGAATACGATAACAATGTGTGATAGTAAAAAATTGTGAATACGATAACAATGTGTGATAGTAAAATGTTGTGAATACGATAACAATGTGTGATAGTAAAATATTGTGAATACGATAACAATGTGTGATAGTAAAATATTGTGAATACGATAACAATGTGTGATAGTAAAAAATTGTGAGTACGATAACAATCTGTGATAGTAAAAAATTGTGAGTACGATAGCAATGTGTGATAGTAAAAAATTGTGAGTACGATAACAATGTGTGATAATAAAAAATTGTGAATACGATAACAATGTGTGATAATAAAATATTGTGAATACGATAACAATGTGTGATAATAAAAAATTTTGAATACGATAACAATGTGTGATAATAAAATATTGTGAATACGATAACAATGTGTGATAATAAAAAATTGTGAATACGATAACAATGTGTGATAATAAAATATTGTGAATACGATAACAATGTGTGATAATAAAAAATTGTGAATACGATAACAATGTGTGATAATAAAATATTGTGAATACGATAACAATGTGTGATAGTAAAAAATTGTGAATACGATAACAATGACAACAAATCGAAATATTTGCTGTCAAGTATCGGTGATCTCATTGATTCCTGCCAAGATCCAGAAATTCTGCATGATCTCACAGATCAGCTCATTTCCATTATCCAAAAGTATTGTAAAATGTCCATCCCGATTAAAAAGAAAAAAATGCACAGTGTTCCCTGGTGGACAACAGAAATCGATTGCATGAGAAAGCATGTTAATGCTGCAAGACGGAGATTTCAGAAATGTAAAAATGTCACTTTGAAAGAAATTTATAAGAATAAATACAACGTTTTAAGGAATAAATATAATTTAAAACTTTTGGATGCGAAAATAAGCTCATGGAAGAAATTTTTAGATGAAATTAATGAAACTAATGTGTGGAAAAAAATTTATACCTTTGGAATAAAACAGAAGTTTCAGAAAAGAGTTGAACTCAGTGGAATAGCTCTTCCATGTGGAACCGTAACGAATTCTTTTGAAGAGACAATAAATGCTGTTCTTTCCCATTCTTTTCCTGAGGATAATGAGAATGATGATGATGATTGTCATAAGAAAATACGACACGACGCTCTTTTAAATACTAACGTAGCGAATGATCCACCTTTTACCATCCATGAAATTGATTCTGTTATAAGAAAATTGAAATTAAAAAAGTCTCCTGGTCCGGACTCTATACCTAACGAAGTTATCAAGAAATTACACGAAATGCACCCCGATCTTTTCTTAAAACTTTTTAACTCATGTCTTCGTCTCAAGATTTTCCCCCGCTGTTGGAAGAAAGCTAAAGTTATTCTGATTCCCAAAAATAAAGATGTCTGTATCCCGCATTTAGACAACCTAAGGTGTATCAGTTTACTGTCAACTTTGGGTAAATGTTTTGAAAGACTTATTGTCAACAGATTAGCTTGGCGTTTGCACAAGGATAATTATTTCAATAAAAATCAGTTTGGTTTTATGCCTCAAAAGTGCACTGAAGATGCTTTGTTGAATCTTAATAAATTTGTTTTAAACGGAAAAAAGAAAAACCTTCATACAATCCTGGTTTTCTTGGATATTAAAGGTGCTTTTGATAATGCTTGGTGGCCTGCTATTATGGATCTATTAAAAGGAGCAAACATCCCTGGCAATTTATTTGCCGTCATTTCTAGCTTCTTGAAGGATAGAACTGCAAGCTTGTCCTTAGGCCACTCCTCAAAGGAGAGGGTTTTACAAAGGGGGTGTCCTCAGGGTTCTGTTTCTGGGCCTTTTCTCTGGAATATAATTATAAATAATTTATTGGAAAAAATCACAGCTTTCTCTTCTTGTGAAACGATTGCTTTTGATGATGACTTGCTTCTTTGTTTTCAGGGAAAATCATTTCACGATATAAGCAGACAAGCACAGATTACTCTTGATTTTGTATCGAACTGGACAAAGAACCATAAATTAGAGTTCAACGCCATCAAGTCAAAAGTAATGGTCTTGGAGAGGAGAGAGAACCACGTTCATAATAGTAACCTCACCCTTAATGGAATTCCTCTTTGCTATGTGAAGGAATTAAAATATCTTGGAATTGTCCTTGACAGTAAATTCTCTTGGAAGCAACATATTTTACATCTTTCAAATAAATGTGAAAAAATTCTGTTTGGTCTTAGTAGAGTTGCCAGAAATAGTTTTGGTCTCAAATCTAATGTCTCATCCCTCATCTACAAACAAGGCATTGTACCATTTATTTGTTACGGTTCTCGAGTCTGGGGTACTGCTCTGAAGAAAAAAATAAATTGTCGGCTCTTGAGGAAAATTCAAAGGAGAATGCTGCTACGAGTTATTTCTGGGTATCGAACGATATCTTATGAAGCTGTATTTTCTGTCTCCGGCTTTCCACCTATTGACATTTTTATAAACCATAGTAATGAATTCAAGAACGCAGCGAAGAACCTGGCCCATAAGAATCTAGATGATTTCCTTCAAATTTCTGAACTTCCCCATCCTGCTGAAAGATTTCCTCTTAATTTAATTAGTTATCATAATAATATCGAAGACAACTTTCCTGTTGTCTGTTTTACAGATGGTAGTAAAATTAACAAAAAGGTTGGGCTTGCATTTGTTGTTTTCCAAGATAATATTGAAACTGAAACTCATCAATTCAGAATAAGAGATGAATGCAGTGTTTTTCAGGCTGAATTGCTTTGCATAGCTCAAGCAGTTTCTTGGATTTGTGACAATGAAAACCTTTCATCAAAGTTCTTAATTTGCAGCGACTCCCTTTCATCTTTACATGCCTTAAATAACATGGATTCCCTAAACCAAATAATTGTTAAAACACAATCCAACCTGAGTCATCTTCAAGGCAGAGGTGTGCAAGTTTCATTTTCTTTTGTTAGAGGTCATACAGGAATCTATGGCAATGAACGCGCCGACTGGCTTGCCAAAGAAGCGACGAGACTAGTTAATTCCATTACTATGAGCATTCCGAAATCTTATTTAAAGAATGTCTTTAAAGATAAAGTTATATCTGAATGGAATACTTTATATCAAGCATCAACTAATGCGCAGCTCACTAAGGAATTTATTCCATCCATACAGAGACGCCTAAAGGCTAACAGCTACTTTGCATGGAAACTTTAAAGCATATTTAAAACGATTCAATTTGTCGCCGACTGATAGGTGTTCGTGCTACAGTGGTGCAGTCCAGGATGTCAAGCATTTGATATTTGAATGCCCCAAGTTTATTCCGGAAAGACGAAAACTCAAGAACTGCCTTCGAAAGAACAATATAGCTTGGCCTCCTCATTTATCTGCCTTTGTACAGTGTAAATCATCTTTCATTTCCTTTTGTACATATATCAATAGTATTTTTCCTCGTATGATTTAAACTTTACTTTATTGTGTTTGCCTACATATATTTGCATATATACTTTTGTATTTGTATATTTTATTTGATCATGCTTCTTCAATTGTTTTATATCATTTACTGTATGTTTCTGTTACTATGTGAGCAATTTTGTTTCATTTTGCTTTTGTTTGTGTATCTACTTGTTTTCCCCTTTTTTTTCTTTCTTCTATTTTTGCATTTGTACCTGCGACCTTATATTTGAAATTTACTTTACTGTCGATTGCGTACTGACTTACATCTGTAAGCCTTGTGATATACTTGTTGGCACACAAGGAGTTTAAACGTAGAGAACAAAAAAAAAATGTGTGAATGCGATAAAAATTTGTGATAATAAATGAGCGAATATGATAATGTGTGATGATAAATGTCTGAATATGATAACAATGTATGGTAATAAATGTATGAATAAGATAACAATGTGTGATAATAAATGTGTGAATACGAATAGGAAGGAGCTATTAAAGTTATTAAAAACAGACTATTATCTATATTCATTGTTGGAATAATAAGATTGACTTTTTAATCTCCAGTGAAAAATATTTCATTAAATTCCAATAAGAAAACTCTGAATTCGAATCCACTGCGTTTTAAACATTTAAACACTGCATTACAAACATTTCAAATAAATTTTAGAAGATCGAATCAATTTATTGCGAAACAAATGAGAAGACTGTTCTTCGTGAAGGAATCTTCATTTTTAGCGTTTGTAATTGTATGAGTTTTCTTTGGAATACACACATGAATTCAGCCTTATTTGAAATTTCAATGGTTAAGTTAATCTCAGACATATGTAACAGTCTAACTCAAACGTTTTCTGCATCTTTGGAGCCGCACGAATTTGTTTTCTTCATTGAGAATCTGAACTTCTTGGAACTTGTAAGGCTTCAATTTAAACTCTGTTTTTACCTTACATCGCACTGATCGGTCACTTTTTCTCACTTTACGAGCAGTCTTTCTCATGTAAATCCTCGGATTTCATTACTCACTATTTGATGGCCTTATGACTGTTGAAAGTGTTCACCGTAAGATTTCGTTCACTTCATGGAAGCCATCATTGCCAAGTTCTTTGAAACGACATATTGCTTCAGACACCGTTTGCCGTGACACATTAAGCAAACGAACGATTTCACACCGTAATTTTCCTTGCTTAAACAATCTTTTGCTTGACACTTTAAAAAAAGAAAAAAAAACTGTACATTATAAAATATCTTAAAGTGGCAGGCAAAAAGAATTGAACACAAATTTAAAAGAAATTAGTAAACTTCTATTCTATGATGCCTTGACTTTCTCCGAGATTTTTTGCCGCACCCTGTATAGAACTATTTCTTGCCAACTCTATCAATTTTTATGTTCTTAAAGCAGCTACTTTTAAGTTCTGAAAAAGTGCATCAAAAATGCATTAGTCTGAAAATACAATGACAAGAATAGATTACAAAACACATTTATATATTTATACAAACTATAATTTTTTTTTTAGTTATTAGTTTTTAAGGGAACGTCAAATTAATTAATTTTTCTGTAATCATTTTATGTAATAATTAAAAGACAAAACTTTTAGAACAATTTTCATTATTTTTTTTTTACATAAACATTTCTTAAGAAAGATAATTGATCGACTCGGGAAAGTATTACTATAACGCAATTTGCTGTGACTAGAGGATAATTAACACTTTATTCTTGTATTAGTTACAGCCGAAACCAAACAAAATAATCCATTGCGTCTCTTGTAATAAAGAAATCTACAACACCTAATGGAAGTTTCGTGGAAATAGAATATCATAAATTTCTTTTGTGCAATAAAGGGTTTTTAGCGAGAAAAGCTGAAATTGTTCCAAAGTTAGAAAATGCGAATCCTTATAAGGTTAATAGAAGACGTTGAATACGATTCTTGACAAGGGTAAAATAGAAAAATCGAGGATCTATCAATAATCATATCGGAAAAGTATTTACTAAAGAAATTTTGAGGCTTCTTAAATAACAGTACTTGGTTCATAATTGGTGCATTTTTTACCACATATATATTCTTCGAAATAATAGCAGAATATACAAACACACACACACACACACACACACACACACACACACACACACACACACACACACACACACACACACACACACACACACACACATATATATATATATATATATATATATATATACACTTTAGAAATTTACTGTTTAATATTTATTTATTACAATAATTTACGCATTTACGCGAGTACATGTATTTGATTATTAATAAATATAAATCATTCCGAAGCATGTTTGAGGCTTCATGTACGACTGAACGCCTTTGGTGACCATTTGGTTTACTGGGATTAAAGATTGTTGAAAATTTAATTATATATTTCCTTTAAATTTGTCTTTAATTCATTCTTAACAAAATGTTTCTAAACTGCCAATTTTGACAAACATAAATTAGACTATTTTTAACCCTTAACTGGGGACGTGCGGTCTCAGACCGCTAGCGATGGATTTTCTGTCACCCCTATTCTATTTTTAGATCAATTGAATGGATTGACCCTGTGACTTCCTGTTTTGTGACCTTCAATACACGTGCACTTTTTCAACCGATTTCAGCAGATGCGTTTAAAAATAATTCAGCTGTTTCTTCGAGCGCGGTCTCTAAGACCGCATCTCCCTGTTAGTGTCCCAGTGATAAACAAGACTTAGCAGATGGCGTTAAAACTTGGACCCCGAAATATCATCCAGTTTACTGATCCTTTTATGAAGCAGTGCTCAAGACACTTTTAAAAGAAGCAGAAAGTGATTTTAGCGATAAGGATAATTGTACAGAAGTGTTTTTCGATTAAAATTCGCATTCAACTGATTTTGATATGCATGTTCAAACATAATTAATTTTTCTAGTTATAATGTATTTTGAAAAATTTATAAAAATATATTAATATATCAAGATATATATATACAGAATTTATATTTTGATTTTTCTACTAGTTCTTGACCTGTATGTTTAAAATGCCCTAGAAAACCGTGCTATGAAAGTCACACAAGCCGATTAAAAAAGGGCCCATTTTACCCATTGTCATTTTTTTTTTCATATAATTGTTGAATTTTACATTATATTGTCTTCTATATACCTTCATATACTGTAAAAATAAATATGATTTTAAAATTAAAACGTAATATGCTTTTTCAAGAATATTATTTATTGTAACATGTCATTTGAGAAGAAAATGTATGTTCCAACGCATTTACTTTTTTAATGATAATATATTTTAAAAAATTTCTAAAACATATCTATATATCAAGAAAAATATCTGCAAAATATATTGGCAGCTTTTCATACTAATACATTCATTACAAAATTTAATTTGAGTGTAAATGAAATGCGGTCTCGTAGACCGCACCTCCCCAGTTAAGGGTTAAAGCCTTACACTTTCATGTCCTGCTTGTTACTCCCTTCCTAATTTCATATCTAAATATATATAATAAATTGCTATACTTTTTCTATATTACTATACAAGAAAGTAAAAAAAGAAATAACGAATCAAAATGGAAGGATCAAAACGTTTAAAAAATTAATTGGTTTGAAGTTAATCTTTAATTCTATGTGGTATAAATTTTTTTAATATATATTAAAGACATGCCTTATAATTTCATTTTTAAACCTATTCAGCATGAAAATATTTCATGAAAAATGAACTGTTTCTTAATTTCTTGATCATCACCAGTGCAAAAATGCTAGATAGAGATATTAGTAGTTAAAATGAAAACGATTTGAGTTTCTTTGAACAATGAAATATATTGTTATAAAATATACTTAATATATTAATTTAATTAAAATACAGAAGAAATTACATATTGAATATATCCTCATAGGAAAGATAGTTCTCTTTGAAATTGAAGCTCATGTAAAAATAATTTTTGTTAAAATATTTTTGGAAATAAGGTGTAAAACACTTAATTTTATGTAATTAATTTAATTTAAAATAATTTAATTACTTATAATTTAGATTAAAATTTCAAGGAAATCGCTCTGAAGTGCATATATCCAAACTCCAAATTATTTATGAGTCACGTTTGTTGTCTTTAAGTCATATTATAACGCCAATACGTACTCCAACGTACATATTATTTATTTCCTTTAAGTGGAGATTTCTTTTTAAAAACATAGAGTGAAGGAAGAATATGAAATTTAGAAACCAACTTAAGTCTTATAAATGCAACTAGATTGAGATACAATTGTACAGAATTAATAATTAAAAATTAGGATATATATATATATATATATATATATATATATATATATATAAGGGGCAGTCAAATAAAAACGAGACAGATGAAAAAAAAGGTAAGTAAACTATTTATTATTTCAAAAGTAATTACCATAACTGTTAATACATTCATCATACTGTGAAATAAGACGGTCAACGCCATCATGGAAAAATGCTTGCGCTTGCCAGGAAAAATGTTGGATGTCGAATACCAGGGCTCCAACAATATGGTAATCGCATGGGGAGAGATCTGGACTGTATGGTGGAGGTTTAAGGACTTCCAAGTGAAACTTCTGTGGCGTAGCCGCAACATCATGAGCAATATGTGGGCGAGCGTTATCGTGCAACAGATTGATGCCTTCTGTCCACATTCCTTGTTTGGATTTGATGGTGTGCTTCAATTTGTGCAAAATTTCCATATACCGCTGTGCGTTAATTGTGGCACCGTGTTCCAGAAAGTCAATGATCGACCGCCCCTTGCATTCAAAGAAAAATGTCATCATGACTTTCTCTGAGCTGGCATGCACGGCTCTGGATTTTTTCGATGAAGTTGAATCCATGTGCTTCCATTGTTGTCTCTGACGCTTGCTCACCGACTCAAAATGATGACACCATGTTTCATCTCCTGTGACAATTCGAGAAATTAAAGAAAATTTTTCAAAGTGATACCGTTCCAGGTGCTGCGGTGATGTCAACATTCTATCCAACTTCTGCTCCTCCGTCAGGCTGTGGGGAACCCATTAATCACAGATTTTCTGGTACTTCAGATGTTCTGTCAAGATGGCGTGAGCGGTACCGTGACTAATATCCATCATGAGCCGAATGTCTTTCATCATCCGCCGGCAGTCATTTCTGACGGCAACATCCAACGCAGCAATGACAAGATGAGCTTGTCTTGGCCGATTAGTGTCTTTCAATAACACCTGAACTTCTCGAAATCGTTTGTTCCACTGAAACACACGCGCACGCGACATACTGCTTTTGCCATATACAGCAGATATCCTGGCATGAATTTCATTTCCTGACATTCCTTCTGTATGTGAAAAACGCACTACACCTCTTTGTTCCTCATTTTCTGTCTCACTAGTTATGTCGAACGCACACACAACTCCCTCACCTCACTTCGAGCGCGTCTAAGACAAATGACACAGTGGTATCCGCTCGCGCTGTTCCTTCCTGATTCTCGATAGAGGGCACTACTATAGACACACCTACCTGCGTTACCAACTTCCGCGCCATGGTCGTTATTTAGTCTGTCTCGTTTTCAAATGACTGCCCCTTATATATATATATCAATCTTTGAAGCTTTAAAGCACGTTACTATGTTAAAACCGAAATTTTAATTGTAAAATCACTCTTTTGTCAATATCTATATCTGAAAAAAAAAATGTTCTTTATTTTGCCTTAAGAAGCATTTTAATTTATGTGTATAATATTTATATATGAAATGAAATTTCTTTTCATACATTCGTATAGCTAAAAATGAAAGTATATTAAACAAGAATATAAGAACAACATTTTTTCCATTATTTTTTTATTTGGATTTTTCTAAAATCTGTAGTCATTTAATATTTCATTTCTTTTACCTATACTTAATATTCTTTTTGAATACTTTCAATATGAATTCCATTGCTTTTCATGGTCTTGTGGAAAACTTAGATAAATAAAAATCATTAAAGCGCTTTGATTTTTTTTTCATAGATGCTGTAATTTCTTATAATAAAGCGGTGAAAGCATTTAAATCACACTTGCAACAAAAAATAATTCTATTACCTCCTCTAAAGTCAGTGAACATACATTTTATAATTAAAAAGCTAAATATATATCAAAATCTGCGAAACCACTGAGGTCAATTGTTAAACTGATCACAATGCATACTCAGTAGAGAGAAGAAAAAGTCAAAGTTTAAATTTCCTAAAACAGAAAGTGTATAAAATGTGCATACACTAACAAAAAGTATAATCAGTCAAACGGAAGTATTGACCAAAAGACTTTTTTCCCTTCATTACAAACTGAAAACCGAAATTTTTAACCCCTATTTCTTGAAATATGATTTTTCATATTCATTTATTTTCAAACACGCTTATTACATTACTATTTAAATTATCAGCCAAAAATTCGGGATATATTTTCTTTTTAATATTGACTAAGAAATCTACAGAAATATAATTGAGGTGATGGACATTGTAGTATCATGGGCATTTTAAGTTTTAAAAGAATATTAAAATTTATAATTCCATAAAAATTTCTGAAATTCCAATTTATATTAAAACTAAATTCATTGGTCTTTTCCTACATAAGGTACACAACTTCTTGGATGCTTAAGATGTTTTCTTGGTTTTTTCTGATATAATGCAATAAAATCGTCTGAAATGCGTGTCTTATTTTTCTGATTTTTTTGAGAGGGGAAAAAATATAATTAAATAAATAATCGATGAAATTTTCTTACCAATTAAAAAATTCCAAACAACTAAAATACAATATATGT
This sequence comes from Argiope bruennichi, assembly GCF_947563725.1. Lineage (NCBI taxonomy): Eukaryota > Metazoa > Arthropoda > Arachnida > Araneae > Araneidae > Argiope > Argiope bruennichi. Next base: position 33,893,105 of record NC_079157.1, read on the forward strand.
TAAATGCTTATTACCGGTTGAAAAAACAAAAGAATATGCTAACGCCATCTAGCGAAAAAATCCGTAATTTTAGCTTGCGAGATCAATAATATATTAGTCTAAATCAGTTTTTAATTACTAAAGCATATATCATTCTTCCTATAGAATCTATTTGCAATGCTTCAGCATATATTGTATTAAATATATTTTTAAAAATATTCTCTGAATTAAAATCAAGCTATGCCTTGGAGTGTTATTGAGGTTATTTACATTTCTATATATAGATATATTCCTAAAAGAATTGTGAATTTTTACATTACTTTATGAAGCCAATCATTGCACTTCCTAAGAAAAAAAAAATTCAAAGCTGTTAACTCGTAACTGAAGATGCGAGTCAAAATGACTCCGCTTTATTCATTAGCTCTAATTATCTCGTGGTATGTTGTCCTTGAATGCAATCATCTCCTTTGTACCTTCAAGTTGTTCTTTCAGCAGTATGTTGGTAAGATCTCGGCTTCGGAACCAGAGGGCTTCGAGACCCGATTCCACCGAAGAACCGTCTTGTAAGCTGTACTAGTGCACATTAAATCCGTCCGGGCCTAACGTCCTCCCGCTGGTGTGGTGTGGTGTGGAGAGGGGATTGCCAGCTCAGGTTCGTCCTCGTCATCTGACCAAGGTTCAAAATTAAGAGGTCAGTCCCAAACTAGCCCTAATTTTGCTTTTAAAAAACGGACGTTCATATAACTAAACAAAACTCATAACTAAACTAAACGAGGTTCAAAATTACGAGGTCCGTCCCAAAATAGCCCTAATTTTGCTTTAAAAAGCGGATGTTTATATAACTAAACTAATCTAAACTTCAGCAGTATGTTGGCAAAAGTCTAAGTATAAACACGTGCGTATAACCGAGTTCTTCTTTTTTTTTTAAATTTTCTTTGTTATTTATGAAGTCATTGACTCCATGTCTCTGAAACTACTTATAATCTGAATAATGCAAAAAATTAAAATATATATATATATATTTAAAACACTATTTTAAATTATTACATTCTTCATTTTTGTTTCATAATTCTAACAGTTACTAATATTAATGTAATTCGTAATATCTAAACAAAGTAAATACTTATTAAATGATTTTTGAGGTTTTTCTTATAACATCTTTCCGACATTTAATTTGAAAACATTTAACGCTTTTAATATTAAGATTTTTAAAATTTTTGGAAACTACATGATTTCCAGAATGTATTGTAATTCCAATATAAATTCCAAAGCTCTTAACAAAAAACAAACAAAAAATATCAATGGAGTTATTCTGAATCCATGTTTCTGGCCGCGTTGCGAAATTCTTGTCTCCGGTTACGTGTTAAAATTCATAATATTGCAACATGAAAAATTTATTTTCGGTATTTTTTAAAAGTATGTCTAAGTTACTCCAATCTCTAAGGAAGTAATAATTACTTCTAAAATATCTTGAGACATCTGAGATAAGTTTTATATAATTTTCATTTTACAAGGAATTGCAATTCTTCTGGAAGTGGTATAAATGCAAACGATAAAAAAATATTTTTCTGGGAATACTGGAGATCCTAATATTAGCTCTCATCTCAACGACATTTCAATGGATTCGTTCTTTCGTTTCAGTCGGAATTTCTTAGAAATAATTCTTTAATAACCTGTGAGGACACAAATTTGTCTTATTTTATGAGAGGTTCTTTCTAAAATATAATGAATTCCGAGACAGTCTTTGAAAAATATTAATTCATGGACGAAAAATTTTATCTTAGTATGGATATTTTTTTGAAGTCTGAGTGCTTGATTAATTTTGTCCTATTTATACATATATAAATGTTGTTTTTAACTGCAAGCATTCATTTAATTTAATAGATAGCTAAGAATGTTATAGTGAATGTTTCATCAGCATTCGTTACATTATTGTTACTAATAATTTTCAAGTATTTTAGATTGGGATATAAGACAAGTATAAGAAAGACTGGATCTCTTTAAATTATTAATGTTTTAATTAGAAACATTAATCATTTAAAAAACAAATGTGTAATATTTTAATATACAGCCATTTTAAGCACTAATTCTGACATAAATAGATTTATTTATTTAGAAAGTAGCATTTTATTTCATTGGATGAATGTGGCACGATTTTTGAACTATAAATCCCTTTTAATAATCCTTTTGTAGTTGGAGACATAGCGTTTAAAGGCACGATTGCTTCCAATTCCAATCGCGAATCCAAATTCTTGAGATATTACATACATTAAGAAAGATATTTTTTAGTGCCCATAAGGTTTAAATACTCAGTGACTCTGTTTTCAGTAATCATATTAAAAAAAAACCTTTCTTTCAGTAAAAAATATTATTATATTATTTGCAGATTAATCATTTCCACTTTAATTTAAGTCATAAATTCTACGGGAGCTAACAAAAAATTAGAGAGATACGTATTACGTTATGACTAAGGCCTTTGTAATATTATAAGTAAATTATATGACTATTAAAATTTGAAGTTTTAAAATATTTTGATGAAGAAGCTATTAAAGTATGAATTGCATAAAATATTTAATTATTAAAATTTTAACGAACATTAAGATTGGCGAAGCGGCTGGTCGTCAAATGCGGCTAGTACTTATAACAAATCTCAAAATGTGTGTCATGGCGCTCTACAGGCCAGACCCTTTAACCTACAGTTACCATATTTGGCATATGTATACCTTGGATGTCGGAAATGTGCACCTCGAAGCGATTTTTTCGAATTTTTAATTATAATTTTAATTAATTAAAAATTAATCCACATTTTGACATTTTTCCGCCATAGCATTCGAAAATACTACAGCACAATATAGATTTTTCCACCATATTGAAGAATTATCTTTTTCAATAATATCAATGTTTTAACATAAAAAATTAAATTGCTATTTTTAACGAATTTTTAAAATATATTTTAAACATATGTTTCAACTATTTATTTCGCACAAAATAAAATTTAACCTGCACGAACGCATTACGCGTCAATAGGAAAAAAAATAGCTTTTTTCAACGTGTTGCCATCATATTGACAGAAGCTCAAATTAAAAAATAAGCCAAATATTATTGCAAATTAAACATATAAAAGTGTAATTGCCGGCACGTGTTTTAAACGAATGAAATGAATTAAATATAGGAAAAGCATTAAAGTTACATGAAACAAACACATTTAAATTTTATAGTGTAAATTTATAATTATTTAAGAAAATGTGACAGAAATAAAATGGATGTCATTGAATAGCTAATTTTTTATTTATATCATAAAGTTTAAATTCTTTTTGTGTGATAATACTCCCATATGTTATTGTGGAAAAATTTTAATATTTAGATCAATTTTAAATTAATAAAAAAATTGAAATCTGCAATCGTAGATTTCCTTTTATCATGTGAGAACATTATTATTTTTAAATCATTGTTTGTCTTAATTAATTTAAGTCATTAATCAGCTCAAATCAGTCTGAAACAATCACGTGACTATCAGATTATGCATGCGTCGATATTTAGAAAATTATTATTATTTATTTTTCACCTCCAAATTGTTCGAGTTCCTACACTTTATATCGAGGCCAGAACATTTTTTTCTTTGCTCGAATTGGTTTGGAGAGATCACGTGACTATTGTATTGCGCAAACGTCAACTTTTAGAAAAGCGATGCTCTTTTTTTCACCTAAAAATCGTTCGAGTTCCAAAACTTTTTTTGCCAACTAGAAAAATTCAAAATTTAATATATAATATAGGTATGGGCGGAAGTATATAAAGTTTTATATTTCTCCTCGATGTTTCGCGTTCATTCCCATTTTCTTTTCTTCTGCCTATAACTTCCTAAGACTCAGCCCAACAAGGGTACATGGTGGACATTGTAGCCAAATTGTAGCATTTTGTTGACGATAAGTCGCCAAATATGACAACCTTCTTTATCATTTTCTAATGATCGTGAAAGCGATATATTGTCATATTCTTGCACGATGATAAGCGTTCTAAAAAGTGAATGCAAGAAACAGTTTTCTGCGGTCTTTCACAATACTTATATAATTAATTCAAGAAAACCGTTTTATTAAAGGAAAACATGGTTTAAAATATGCAGAACATCCACTTTAATCAGGGATTAAAAGCTAATTTGTAAATTATTACTAATAGACATACACCTGTTAACAAAACTGCTGAAGGGAATAAAATAATTATATTTAACTTGAATCAATAAATGCTCCAATGAATTTAAATTTTTACACAGATTTCTAACATTTGAAATAAAACTTGCACTCCATTCAACTAAATCAATCAGTAAATTCACTGATTAACGAAATTCACTCACTGATTTACAAAAATATGAATTTCACTATTCTATGAGATCCGCCAATCTCAAAATTGATTGGCAGATCTACTGAGATTAGTGGAGCAGGGTTTTTCAAAATTATTTTGAAAGTTCTAAAATTGTAATATTCAAAACTCAATGAATCGATAGGATTTGATCTCAGAAGATAGAAATATTTATATATTTATTTAAATATTGTAAAATCAAGAATATTTCACAGATTATAAAATTTCGACTTCATAGTTTTTTGAAGTATATTTATAGACCGAAAAAAAAATGTTATTCACTTTAATTCAATTTTTTTCGAAATGAAACTAAAAATTGAATTCTGTGATGAATCAGATAAATTTTTGTTGAATAATTTATTGAGATATTACATAATGAAAATTATTCTGTAGTGCACTGTGATTTCAATGCCGAAATATTCTGTTTTCTTTACTCATATATTAAATAAAGCATGGTTTCAGTAAAAAATGTTCTTTTTTTAAATTTATTGCAGTTTAATCATTTTCCTTTAATTTAAAGTTGAAATTTTACGGGAGCTGACACAAAATTAGAAAGTGATAAGCTTAAGGCCTTCATAATAGTATGAGGGAATTATATGACTACTAAATTTGAAATTCAAAAATATTTTTGATGGAGAAGCTATTACGAAATCAAGTTACATAAAATTGTTCATTGGAAATTTTAGCAAGCATTAATACTGGCGAACCAGCTGGTCGCCAAAGGCAGCTAGTACTCAATAAATTTATTCATCGCATATAACATTTATTTATCGTATATATTTATTTATCGTATATTACATACTCAATAAATTTATTATCATATATATCTCAATAAATTTATTTATCGTATATCGTATAATAAGTATTCAATATATTTATATATCGTATATATTGTATAAATTTATTTATCGTATATCGTATAATAAGTACTCAATATATTTATATATCGTATATATTGTATACATTTATTTATCGTACTCGATAAATTTATTTATCGTATATAATATTATATTTATCGTATATAGCATTATAAACGATAATAATGATAAGGGTTTCGGTTCGTAACTAGATTAGTGGTAAAACGTGTTCTGATATCGAATGGGAGAAGGGACAATATGTGAGCAGTATAGTGCTTGTGATAAAAGATTGTTTTTATTTCAATCAAAAAGGCGAGGTTAACCCGCAACAAATTTCCTTATTATGTTTGTAACTTCACTATATTAAAGACCTTTAAATTGCTCTTAGACGAATGTTAAGACTGGTTCAGGTTTTGAGGGGAATAAGACAGAAATGTGTGCTAGCATTGCGAGTGCCACATGCCCAAACAGATGGCAGTGCATCCTGATTCCGGCACACTCCTGTTAATGTGTTTGTTGTGAAGATTGTTTTGGTGTCCAATCAATAAGATACGTTTAAAACGCAATAAATTTATTTACCACTTTTTTTAACTTACTTATATTACAGGTCCTGGTTTCCAGCGGAAGAAGGTAGAAAATGCGAGACAGCATCGAAAGTTTCTAAAATCAGAATGGATGACAGCGCATCCTGATTAGGCCACACTCAGCGACCACTCTCAGATTCTGACTGCTCTACTATAAATGTCGTAGGCAAAAGCATCCTGTATTGATGTTTGCGGTGAAGATAGTTTTGGTGTCCATTCATAAAAGCGAGTTTAACCAGCAATAAATACAATTACCACGTGTTCAACTAGACTGTATTAAAGACGTTTAATCTGCATGAGACGAATGTGAAGACTCGTCCTAGTTATGACCTAAAGTTGAGAGAGATTGTGAGGAAGCATGGCGAGTTCCAAATAACCGAAGAAGTGGCAGTGCATCCTGATTACGTCACACTCGGCGACCGCGCTCGAATATTAACTGACCTTAAATCGCAAGTTATGAGGTTTGTGTTGAATATTGTTTTGGTGTCCATTCATAAAAGCGAGTTTAACCAGCAATATATATATTTACCACATTTATAACTAGACTTTATTCACGGCCTTTAAGCTGCATTAGACGAATGTGAAGACTCATCCTAGTTATGAGTTAAAGGTGACAGAGATTGTTATGAAGCATGGCGAGTTCCAAATATCCGGATGAGTGACTGTGCATCCTGATTACGTCATACTCGGCGACCGCGCTCGAATATTAACTGACCTTAAATCGCATGTTATGAGGTTTGTGTTGAATATTGTTTTGGTGTCCATTCATAAAAGCGAGTTTAACCAGCAATATATATATTTACCACATTTATAACTAGACTTTATTCACGGCCTTTAAGCTGCATTAGACGAATGTGAAGACTCATCCTAGTTATGAGTTAAAGGTGACAGAGATTGTTATGAAGCATGGCGAGTTCCAAATATCCGGATGAGTGACTGTGCATCCTGATTACGTCATACTCGGCGACCGCGCTCGAATATTAACTGACCTTAAATCGCATGTTATGAGGTTTGTGTTGAATATTGTTTTGGTGTCCATTCATAAAAGCGAGTTTAACCAGCAATATATATATTTACCACATTTATAACTAGACTTTATTCACGGCCTTTAAGCTGCATTAGACGAATGTGAAGACTCATCCTAGTTATGAGTTAAAGGTGACAGAGATTGTTATGAAGCATGGCGAGTTCCAAATATCCGGATGAGTGACTGTGCATCCTGATTACGTCATACTCGGCGACCGCGCTCGAATATTAACTGACCTTAAATCGCAAGTTATGAGGTTTGTGTTGAATATTGTTTTGGTGTCCATTCATAAAAGCGAGTTTAACCAGCAATATATATATTTACCACATTTATAACTAGACTTTATTCACGGCCTTTAAGCTGCATTAGACGAATGTGAAGACTCATCCTAGTTATGAGTTAAAGGTGACAGAGATTGTTATGAAGCATGGCGAGTTCCAAATATCCGGATGAGTGACTGTGCATCCTGATTACGTCATACTCGGCGACCGCGCTCGAATATTAACTGACCTTAAATCGCATGTTATGAGGTTTGTGTTGAATATTGTTTTGGTGTCCATTCATAAAAGCGAGTTTAACCAGCAATATATATATTTACCACATTTATAACTAGACTTTATTCACGGCCTTTAAGCTGCATTAGACGAATGTGAAGACTCATCCTAGTTATGAGTTAAAGGTGACAGAGATTGTTATGAAGCATGGCGAGTTCCAAATATCCGGATGAGTGACTGTGCATCCTGATTACGTCATACTCGGCGACCGCGCTCGAATATTAACTGACCTTAAATCGCAAGTTATGAGGTTTGTGTTGAATATTGTTTTGGTGTCCATTCATAAAAGCGAGTTTAACCAGCAATATATATATTTACCACATTTATAACTAGACTTTATTCACGGCCTTTAAGCTGCATTAGACGAATGTGAAGACTCATCCTAGTTATGAGTTAAAGGTGACAGAGATTGTTATGAAGCATGGCGAGTTCCAAATATCCGGATGAGTGACTGTGCATCCTGATTACGTCATACTCGGCGACCGCGCTCGAATATTAACTGACCTTAAATCGCATGTTATGAGGTTTGTGTTGAATATTGTTTTGGTGTCCATTCATAAAAGCGAGTTTAACCAGCAATATATATATTTACCACATTTATAACTAGACTTTATTCACGGCCTTTAAGCTGCATTAGACGAATGTGAAGACTCATCCTAGTTATGAGTTAAAGGTGACAGAGATTGTTATGAAGCATGGCGAGTTCCAAATATCCGGATGAGTGACTGTGCATCCTGATTACGTCATACTCGGCGACCGCGCTCGAATATTAACTGACCTTAAATCGCAAGTTATGAGGTTTGTGTTGAATATTGTTTTGGTGTCCATTCATAAAAGCGAGTTTAACCAGCAATATATATATTTACCACATTTATAACTAGACTTTATTCACGGCCTTTAAGCTGCATTAGACGAATGTGAAGACTCATCCTAGTTATGAGTTAAAGTTGACAGAGATTGTTATGAAGCATGGCGAGTTCCAAATATCCGGATGAGTGACTGTGCATCCTGATTACGTCATACTCGGCGACCGCGCTCGAATATTAACTGACCTTAAATCGCATGTTATGAGGTTTGTGTTGAATATTGTTTTGGTGTCCATTCATAAAAGCGAGTTTAACCAGCAATAAATACAATTACCACGTGTTCAACAAGACTGTATTAAAGACGTTTAATCTGCATGAGACGAATGTGAAGACTCGTCCTAGTTATGACCTAAAGTTGAGAGAGATTGTGAGGAAACATGGCGAGTTCCAAATAACCGAAGAAGTGGCAGTGCATCCTGATTACGTCACACTCGGCGACCGCGCTCGAATATTAACTGACCTTAAATCGCATGTTATGAGGTTTGTGTTGAATATTGTTTTGGTGTCCATTCATAAAAGCGAGTTTAATCAGCAATATATATATTTACCACATTTATAACTAGACTTTATTCAAGGCCTTTAAGCTGCACTAGACGAATGTGAAGACTCATCCTAGTTATGAGTTAAAGTTGACAGAGATTGTTATGAAGCATGGCGAGTTCCAAATATCCGGATGAGTGACTGTGCATCCTGATTACGTCGTACTCGGCGACCGAGCTCGAATATTAACTGACCTTAAATCGCATGTTATGAGGTTTGTGTTGAATATTGTTTTGGTGTCCATTCATAAAAGCGAGTTTAACCAGCAATATATATATTTACCACATTTATAACTAGACTTTATTCAAGGCCTTTAAGCTGCATTAGACGAATGTGAAGACTCATCCTAGTTATGAGTTAAAGTTGACAGAGATTGTTATGAAGCATGGCGAGTTCCAAATATCCGGATGAGTGACTGTGCATCCTGATTACGTCATACTCGGCGACCGCGCTCGAATATTAACTGACCTTAAATCGCATGTTATGAGGTTTGTGTTGAATATTGTTTTGGTGTCCATTCATAAAAGCGAGTTTAACCAGCAATAAATACAATTACCACGTGTTCAACTAGACTGTATTAAAGACGTTTAATCTGCATGAGACGAATGTGAAGACTCGTCCTAGTTATGACCTAAAGTTGAGAGAGATTGTGAGGAATCATGGCGAGTTCCAAATAACCGAAGAAGTGGCAGTGCATCCTGATTACGTCACACTCGGCGACCGCGCTCGAATATTAACTGACCTTAAATCGCAAGTTATGAGGTTTGTATTGAATATTGTTTTGGTGTCCATTCATAAAAGCGAGTTTAACCAGCAATATATATATTTACCACATTTATAACTAGACTTTATTCAAGGCCTTTAAGCTGCATTAGACGAATGTGAAGACTCATCCTAGTTATGAGTTAAAGTTGACAGAGATTGTTATGAAGCATGGCGAGTTCCAAATATCCGGATGAGTGACTGTGCATCCTGATTACGTCATACTCGGCGACCGCGCTCGAATATTAACTGACCTTAAATCGCAAGTTATGAGGTTTGTGTTGAATATTGTTTTGGTGTCCATTCATAAAAGCGAGTTTAACCAGCAATATATATATTTACCACATTTATAACTAGACTTTATTCAAGGCCTTTAAGCTTCATTAGACGAATGTGAAGACTCATCCTAGTTTTGAGTTAAAGTTGACAGAGATTGTTATGAAGCATGGCGAGTTCCAAATATCCGGATGAGTGACTGTGCATCCTGATTACGTCATACTCGGCGACCGCGCTCGAATATTAACTGACCTTAAATCGCATGTTATGAGGTTTGTGTTGAATATTGTTTTGGTGTCCATTCATAAAAGCGAGTTTAACCAGCAATAAATACAATTACCACGTGTTCAACTAGACTGTATTAAAGACGTTTAATCTGCATGAGACGAATGTGAAGACTCGTCCTAGTTATTACCTAAAGTTGAGAGAGATTGTGAGGAAGCATGGCGAGTTCCAAATAACCGAAGAAGTGGCAGTGCATCCTGATTACGTCACACTCGGCGACCGCGCTCGAATATTAACTGACCTTAAATCGCAAGTTATGAGGTTTGTGTTGAATATTGTTTTGGTGTCCATTCATAAAAGCGAGTTTAACCAGCAATATATATATTTACCACATTTATAACTAGACTTTATTCAAGGCCTTTAAGCTGCATTAGACGAATGTGAAGACTCATCCTAGTTATGAGTTAAAGTTGACAGAGATTGTTATGAAGCATGGCGAGTTCCAAATATCCGGATGAGTGACTGTGCATCCTGATTACGTCATACTCGGCGACCGCGCTCGAATATTAACTGACCTTAAATCGCATGTTATGAGGTTTGTGTTGAATATTGTTTTGGTGTCCATTCATAAAAGCGAGTTTAACCAGCAATAAATACAATTACCACGTGTTCAACTAGACTTTATTCAAGGCCTTTAAGCTGCATTAGACGAATGTGAAGACTCATCCTAGTTATGAGTTAAAGTTGACAGAGATTGTTATGAAGCATGGCGAGTTCCAAATATCCGGATGAGTGACTGTGCATCCTGATTACGTCATACTCGGCGACCGAGCTCGAATATTAACTGACCTTAAATCGCAAGTTATGAGGTTTGTGTTGAATATTGTTTTGGTGTCCATTCATAAAAGCGAGTTTAACCAGCAATATATATTTACCACATTTATAACTAGACTTTATTCAAGGCCTTTAAGCTGCATTAGACGAATGTGAAGACTCATCCTAGTTATGAGTTAAAGTTGACAGAGATTGTTATGAAGCATGGCGAGTTCCAAATATCCGGATGAGTGACTGTGCATCCTGATTACGTCATACTCGGCGACCGCGCTCGAATATTAACTTACCTTAAATCGCATGTTATGAGGTTTGTGTTGAATATTGTTTTGGTGTCCATTCATAAAAGCGAGTTTAACCAGCAATATATATATTTACCACATTTATAACTAGACTTTATTCACGGCCTTTAAGCTGCATTAGACGAATGTGAAGACTCATCCTAGTTATGAGTTAAAGGTGACAGAGATTGTTATGAAGCATGGCGAGTTCCAAATATCCGGATGAGTGACTGTGCATCCTGATTACGTCATACTCGGCGACCGCGCTCGAATATTAACTGACCTTAAATCGCATGTTATGAGGTTTGTGTTGAATATTGTTTTGGTGTCCATTCATAAAAGCGAGTTTAACCAGCAATATATATATTTACCACATTTATAACTAGACTTTATTCACGGCCTTTAAGCTGCATTAGACGAATGTGAAGACTCATCCTAGTTATGAGTTAAAGGTGACAGAGATTGTTATGAAGCATGGCGAGTTCCAAATATCCGGATGAGTGACTGTGCATCCTGATTACGTCATACTCGGCGACCGCGCTCGAATATTAACTGACCTTAAATCGCAAGTTATGAGGTTTGTGTTGAATATTGTTTTGGTGTCCATTCATAAAAGCGAGTTTAACCAGCAATATATATATTTACCACATTTATAACTAGACTTTATTCACGGCCTTTAAGCTGCATTAGACGAATGTGAAGACTCATCCTAGTTATGAGTTAAAGGTGACAGAGATTGTTATGAAGCATGGCGAGTTCCAAATATCCGGATGAGTGACTGTGCATCCTGATTACGTCATACTCGGCGACCGCGCTCGAATATTAACTGACCTTAAATCGCATGTTATGAGGTTTGTGTTGAATATTGTTTTGGTGTCCATTCATAAAAGCGAGTTTAACCAGCAATATATATATTTACCACATTTATAACTAGACTTTATTCACGGCCTTTAAGCTGCATTAGACGAATGTGAAGACTCATCCTAGTTATGAGTTAAAGGTGACAGAGATTGTTATGAAGCATGGCGAGTTCCAAATATCCGGATGAGTGACTGTGCATCCTGATTACGTCATACTCGGCGACCGCGCTCGAATATTAACTGACCTTAAATCGCAAGTTATGAGGTTTGTGTTGAATATTGTTTTGGTGTCCATTCATAAAAGCGAGTTTAACCAGCAATAAATACAATTACCACGTGTTCAACTAGACTGTATTAAAGACGTTTAATCTGCATGAGACGAATGTGAAGACTCGTCCTAGTTATGACCTAAAGTTGAGAGAGATTGTGAGGAAGCATGGCGAGTTCCAAATAACCGAAGAAGTGGCAGTGCATCCTGATTACGTCACACTCGGCGACCGCGCTCGAATATTAACTGACCTTAAATCGCAAGTTATGAGGTTTGTGTTGAATATTGTTTTGGTGTCCATTCATAAAAGCGAGTTTAACCAGCAATATATATATTTACCACATTTATAACTAGACTTTATTCACGGCCTTTAAGCTGCATTAGACGAATGTGAAGACTCATCCTAGTTATGAGTTAAAGGTGACAGAGATTGTTATGAAGCATGGCGAGTTCCAAATATCCGGATGAGTGACTGTGCATCCTGATTACGTCATACTCGGCGACCGCGCTCGAATATTAACTGACCTTAAATCGCATGTTATGAGGTTTGTGTTGAATATTGTTTTGGTGTCCATTCATAAAAGCGAGTTTAACCAGCAATATATATATTTACCACATTTATAACTAGACTTTATTCAAGGCCTTTAAGCTGCATTAGACGAATGTGAAGACTCGTCCTAGTTATGAGCTAAAGTTGACAGAGATTGTTATGAAGCATGGCGAGTTCCAAATATCCGGATGAGTGACTGTGCATCCTGATTACGTCATACTCGGCGACCGCGCTCGAATATTAACTGACCTTAAATCGCAAGTTATGAGGTTTGTGTTGAATATTGTTTTGGTGTCCATTCATAAAAGCGAGTTTAACCAGCAATATATATATTTACCACATTTATAACTAGACTTTATTCAAGGCCTTTAAGCTGCATTAGACGAATGTGAAGACTCATCCTAGTTATGAGTTAAAGTTGACAGAGATTGTTATGAAGCATGGCGAGTTCCAAATATCCGGATGAGTGACTGTGCATCCTGATTACGTCATACTCGGCGACCGCGCTCGAATATTAACTGACCTTAAATCGCAAGTTATGAGGTTTGTGTTGAATATTGTTTTGGTGTCCATTCATAAAAGCGAGTTTAACCAGCAATATATATATTTACCACATTTATAACTAGACTTTATTCACGGCCTTTAAGCTGCATTAGACGAATGTGAAGACTCATCCTAGTTATGAGTTAAAGGTGACAGAGATTGTTATGAAGCATGGCGAGTTCCAAATATCCGGATGAGTGACTGTGCATCCTGATTACGTCATACTCGGCGACCGCGTCGAATATTAACTGACCTTAAATCGCATGTTATGAGGTTTGTGTTGAATATTGTTTTGGTGTCCATTCATAAAAGCGAGTTTAACCAGCAATAAATACAATTACCACGTGTTCAACTAGACTGTATTAAAGACGTTTAATCTGCATGAGACGAATGTGAAGACTCGTCCTAGTTATGACCTAAAGTTGAGAGAGATTGTGAGGAAGCATGGCGAGTTCCAAATAACCGAAGAAGTGGCAGTGCATCCTGATTACGTCACACTCGGCGACCGCGCTCGAATATTAACTGACCTTAAATCGCAAGTTATGAGGTTTGTGTTGAATATTGTTTTGGTGTCCATTCATAAAAGCGAGTTTAACCAGCAATATATATATTTACCACATTTATAACTAGACTTTATTCAAGGCCTTTAAGCTGCATTAGACGAAAGTGAAGACTCATCCTAGTTATGAGTTAAAGTTGACAGAGATTGTTATGAAGCATGGCGAGTTCCAAATATCCGGATGAGTGACTGTGCATCCTGATTACGTCATACTCGGCGACCGCACTCGAATATTAACTGACCTTAAATCGCATGTTATGAGGTTTGTGTTGAATATTGTTTTGGTGTCCATTCATAAAAGCGAGTTTAACCAGCAATAAATACAATTACCACGTGTTCAACTAGACTGTATTAAAGACGTTTAATCTGCATGAGACGAATGTGAAGACTCGTCCTAGTTATGACCTAAAGTTGAGAGAGATTGTGAGGAAGCATGGCGAGTTCCAAATAACCGAAGAAGTGGCAGTGCATCCTGATTACGTCACACTCGGCGACCGCGCTCGAATATTAACTGACCTTAAATCGCAAGTTATGAGGTTTGAGTTGAATATTGTTTTGGTGTCCATTCATAAAAGCGAGTTTAACCAGCAATATATATATTTACCACATTTATAACTAGACTTTATTCACGGCCTTTAAGCTGCATTAGACGAATGTGAAGAATCATCCTAGTTATGAGTTAAAGGTGACAGAGATTGTTATGAAGCATGGCGAGTTCCAAATATCCGGATGAGTGACTGTGCATCCTGATTACGTCATACTCGGCGACCGCGCTCGAATATTAACTGACCTTAAATCGCATGTTATGAGGTTTGTGTTGAATATTGTTTTGGTGTCCATTCATAAAAGCGAGTTTAACCAGCAATAAATACAATTACCACGTGTTCAACTAGACTATATTAAAGATGTTTAATCTGCATGAGACGAATGTGAAGACTCGTCCTAGTTATGACCTAAAGTTGAGAGAGATTGTGAGGAAGCATGGCGAGTTCCAAATAACCGAAGAAGTGGCAGTGCATCCTGATTACGTCACACTCGGCGACCGCGCTCGAATATTAACTGACCTTAAATCGCAAGTTATGAGGTTTGTGTTGAATATTGTTTTGGTGTCCATTCATAAAAGCGAGTTTAACCAGCAATATATATATTTACCACATTTATAACTAGACTTTATTCAAGGCCTTTAAGCTGCATTAGACGAATGTGAAGACTCATCCTAGTTATGAGTTAAAGTTGACAGAGATTGTTATGAAGCATGGCGAGTTCCAAATATCCGGATGAGTGACTGTGCATCCTGATTACGTCATACTCGGCGACCGCGCTCGAATATTAACTGACCTTAAATCGCATGTTATGAGGTTTCTGTTGAATATTGTTTTGGTGTCCATTCATAAAAGCGAGTTTAACCAGCAATATATATATTTACCACATTTATAACTAGACTTTATTCAAGGCCTTTAAGCTGCATTAGACGAATGTGAAGACTCATCCTAGTTATGAGTTAAAGTTGACAGAGATTGTTATGAAGCATGGCGAGTTCCAAATATCCGGATGAGTGACTGTGCATCCTGATTACGTCATACTCGGCGACCGCGCTCGAATATTAACTGACCTTAAATCGCATGTTATGAGGTTTGTGTTGAATATTGTTTTGGTGTCCATTCATAAAAGCGAGTTTAACCAGCAATATATATATTTACCACATTTATAACTAGACTTTATTCAAGGCCTTTAAGCTGCATTAGACGAATGTGAAGACTCATCCTAGTTATGAGTTAAAGTTGACAGAGATTGTTATGAAGCATGGCGAGTTCCAAATATCCGGATGAGTGACTGTGCATCCTGATTACGTCATACTCGGCGACCGCGCTCGAATATTAACTGACCTTAAATCGCATGTTATGAGGTTTGTGTTGAATATTGTTTTGGTGTCCATTCATAAAAGCGAGTTTAACCAGCAATAAATACAATTACCACGTGTTCAACAAGACTGTATTAAAGACGTTTAATCTGCATGAGACGAATGTGAAGACTCGTCCTAGTTATGACCTAAAGTTGAGAGAGATTGTGAGGAAACATGGCGAGTTCCAAATAACCGAAGAAGTGGCAGTGCATCCTGATTACGTCACACTCGGCGACCGCGCTCGAATATTAACTGACCTTAAATCGCATGTTATGAGGTTTGTGTTGAATATTGTTTTGGTGTCCATTCATAAAAGCGAGTTTAACCAGCAATATATATATTTACCACATTTATAACTAGACTTTATTCAAGGCCTTTAAGCTGCATTAGACGAATGTGAAGACTCATCCTAGTTATGAGTTAAAGTTGACAGAGATTGTTATGAAGTATGGCGAGTTCCAAATATCCGGATGAGTGACTGTGCATCCTGATTACGTCGTACTCGGCGACCGAGCTCGAATATTAACTGACCTTAAATCGCATGTTATGAGGTTTGTGTTGAATATTGTTTTGGTGTCCATTCATAAAAGCGAGTTTAACCAGCAATATATATATTTACCACATTTATAACTAGACTTTATTCAAGGCCTTTAAGCTGCATTAGACGAATGTGAAGACTCATCCTAGTTATGAGTTAAAGTTGACAGAGATTGTTATGAAGCATGGCGAGTTCCAAATATCCGGATGAGTGACTGTGCATCCTGATTACGTCATACTCGGCGACCGCGCTCGAATATTAACTGACCTTAAATCGCATGTTATGAGGTTTGTGTTGAATATTGTTTTGGTGTCCATTCATAAAAGCGAGTTTAACCAGCAATAAATACAATTACCACGTGTTCAACTAGACTGTATTAAAGACGTTTAATCTGCATGAGACGAATGTGAAGACTCGTCCTAGTTATGACCTAAAGTTGAGAGAGATTGTGAGGAATCATGGCGAGTTCCAAATAACCGAAGAAGTGGCAGTGCATCCTGATTACGTCACACTCGGCGACCGCGCTCGAATATTAACTTACCTTAAATCGCAAGTTATGAGGTTTGTATTGAATATTGTTTTGGTGTCCATTCATAAAAGCGAGTTTAACCAGCAATATATATATTTACCACATTTATAACTAGACTTTATTCAAGGCCTTTAAGCTGCATTAGACGAATGTGAAGACTCATCCTAGTTATGAGTTAAAGTTGACAGAGATTGTTATGAAGCATGGCGAGTTCCAAATATCCGGATGAGTGACTGTGCATCCTGATTACGTCATACTCGGCGACCGCGCTCGAATATTAACTGACCTTAAATCGCATGTTATGAGGTTTGTGTTGAATATTGTTTTGGTGTCCATTCATAAAAGCGAGTTTAACCAGCAATAAATACAATTACCACGTGTTCAACTAGACTTTATTCAAGGCCTTTAAGCTGCATTAGACGAATGTGAAGACTCATCCTAGTTATGAGTTAAAGTTGACAGAGATTGTTATGAAGCATGGCGAGTTCCAAATATCCGGATGAGTGACTGTGCATCCTGATTACGTCATACTCGGCGACCGAGCTCGAATATTAACTGACCTTAAATCGCAAGTTATGAGGTTTGTGTTGAATATTGTTTTGGTGTCCATTCATAAAAGCGAGTTTAACCAGCAATATATATTTACCACATTTATAACTAGACTTTATTCAAGGCCTTTAAGCTGCATTAGACGAATGTGAAGACTCATCCTAGTTATGAGTTAAAGTTGACAGAGATTGTTATGAAGCATGGCGAGTTCCAAATATCCGGATGAGTGACTGTGCATCCTGATTACGTCATACTCGGCGACCGCGCTCGAATATTAACTGACCTTAAATCGCATGTTATGAGGTTTGTGTTGAATATTGTTTTGGTGTCCATTCATAAAAGCGAGTTTAACCAGCAATAAATACAATTACCACGTGTTCAACTAGACTGTATTAAAGACGTTTAATCTGCATGAGACGAATGTGAAGACTCGTCCTAGTTATGACCTAAAGTTGAGAGAGATTGTGAGGAAGCATGGCGAGTTCCAAATAACCGAAGAAGTGGCAGTGCATCCTGATTACGTCACACTCGGCGACCGCGCTCGAATATTAACTGTCCTTAAATCGCAAGTTATGAGGTTTGTGTTGAATATTGTTTTGGTGTCCATTCATAAAAGCGAGTTTAACCAGCAATATATATATTTACCACATTTATAACTAGACTTTATTCAAGGCCTTTAAGCTGCATTAGACGAATGTGAAGACTCATCCTAGTTATGAGTTAAAGTTGACAGAGATTGTTATGAAGCATGGCGAGTTCCAAATATCCGGATGAGTGACTGTGCATCCTGATTACGTCATACTCGGCGACCGCGCTCGAATATTAACTGACCTTAAATCGCAAGTTATGAGGTTTGTGTTGAATATTGTTTTGGTGTCCATTCATAAAAGCGAGTTTAACCAGCAATATATATATTTACCACATTTATAACTAGACTTTATTCAAGGCCTTTAAGCTGCATTAGACGAATGTGAAGACTCATCCTAGTTATGAGTTAAAGTTGACAGAGATTGTTATGAAGCATGGCGAGTTCCAAATATCCGGATGAGTGACTGTGCATCCTGATTACGTCATACTCGGCGACCGCGCTCGAATATTAACTGACCTTAAATCGCAAGTTATGAGGTTTGTGTTGAATATTGTTTTGGTGTCCATTCATAAAAGCGAGTTTAACCAGCAATATATATATTTACCACATTTATAACTAGACTTTATTCAAGGCCTTTAAGCTGCATTAGACGAATGTGAAGACTCATCCTAGTTATGAGTTAAAGTTGACAGAGATTGTTATGAAGCATGGCGAGTTCCAAATATCCGGATGAGTGACTGTGCATCCTGATTACGTCATACTCGGCGACCGCGCTCGAATATTAACTGACCTTAAATCGCAAGTTATGAGGTTTGTGTTGAATATTGTTTTGGTGTCCATTCATAAAAGCGAGTTTAACCAGCAATATATATATTTACCACATTTATAACTAGACTTTATTCAAGGCCTTTAAGCTGCATTAGACGAATGTGAAGACTCATCCTAGTTATGAGTTAAAGTTGACAGAGATTGTTATGAAGCATGGCGAGTTCCAAATATCCGGATGAGTGACTGTGCATCCTGATTACGTCATACTCGGCGACCGCGCTCGAATATTAACTGACCTTAAATCGCAAGTTATGAGGTTTGTGTTGAATATTGTTTTGGTGTCCATTCATAAAAGCGAGTTTAACCAGCAATAAATACAATTACCACGTGTTCAACTAGACTGTATTAAAGACGTTTAATCTGCATGAGACGAATGTGAAGACTCGTCCTAGTTATGACCTAAAGTTGAGAGAGATTGTGAGGAAGCATGGCGAGTTCTAAATAACCGAAGAAGTGGCAGTGCATCCTGATTACGTCACACTCGGCGACCGCGCTCGAATATTAACTGACCTTAAATCGCAAGTTATGAGGTTTGTGTTGAATATTGTTTTGGTGTCCATTCATAAAAGCGAGTTTAACCAGCAATATATATATTTACCACATTTATAACTAGACTTTATTCAAGGCCTCTAAGCTGCATTAGACGAATGTGAAGACTCATCCTAGTTATGAGTTAAAGTTGACAGAGATTGTTATGAAGCATGGCGAGTTCCAAATATCCGGATGAGTGACTGTGCATCCTGATTACGTCATACTCGGCGACCGCGCTCGAATATTAACTGACCTTAAATCGCATGTTATGAGGTTTGTGTTGAATATTGTTTTGGTGTCCATTCATAAAAGCGAGTTTAACCAGCAATAAATACAATTACCACGTGTTCAACTAGACTTTATTCAAGGCCTTTAAGCTGCATTAGACGAATGTGAAGACTCATCCTAGTTATGAGTTAAAGTTGACAGAGATTGTTATGAAGCATGGCGAGTTCCAAATATCCGGATGAGTGACTGTGCATCCTGATTACGTCATACTCGGCGACCGAGCTCGAATATTAACTGACCGTAAATCGCAAGTTATGAGGTTTGTGTTGAATATTGTTTTGGTGTCCATTCATAAAAGCGAGTTTAACCAGCAATATATATTTACCACATTTATAACTAGACTTTATTCAAGGCCTTTAAGCTGCATTAGACGAATGTGAAGACTCATCCTAGTTATGAGTTAAAGTTGACAGAGATTGTTATGAAGCATGGCGAGTTCCAAATATCCGGATGAGTGACTGTGCATCCTGATTACGTCATACTCGGCGACCGCGCTCGAATATTAACTGACCTTAAATCGCATGTTATGAGGTTTGTGTTGAATATTGTTTTGGTGTCCATTCATAAAAGCGAGTTTAACCAGCAATAAATACAATTACCACGTGTTCAACTAGACTGTATTAAAGACGTTTAATCTGCATGAGACGAATGTGAAGACTCGTCCTAGTTATGACCTAAAGTTGAGAGAGATTGTGAGGAAGCATGGCGAGTTCCAAATAACCGAAGAAGTGGCAGTGCATCCTGATTACGTCACACTCGGCGACCGCGCTCGAATATTAACTGACCTTAAATCGCAAGTTATGAGGTTTGTGTTGAATATTGTTTTGGTGTCCATTCATAAAAGCGAGTTTAACCAGCAATATATATATTTACCACATTTATAACTAGACTTTATTCAAGGCCTTTAAGCTGCATTAGACGAATGTGAAGACTCATCCTAGTTATGAGTTAAAGTTGACAGAGATTGTTATGAAGCATGGCGAGTTCCAAATATCCGGATGAGTGACTGTGCATCCTGATTACGTCATACTCGGCGACCGCGCTCGAATATTAACTGACCTTAAATCGCATGTTATGAGGTTTGTGTTGAATATTGTTTTGGTGTCCATTCATAAAAGCGAGTTTAACCAGCAATAAATACAATTACCACGTGTTCAATTAGACTGTATTAAAGACGTTTAATCTGCATGAGACGAATGTGAAGACTCGTCCTAGTTATGACCTAAAGTTGAGAGAGATTGTGAGGAAGCATGGCGAGTTCTAAATAACCGAAGAAGTGGCAGTGCATCCTGATTACGTCACACTCGGCGACCGCTCTCGAATATTAACTGACCTTAAATCGCAAGTTATGAGGTTTGTGTTGAATATTGTTTTGGTGTCCATTCATAAAAGCGAGTTTAACCAGCAATATATATATTTACCACATTTATAACTAGACTTTATTCAAGGCCTTTAAGCTGCATTAGACGAATGTGAAGAGTCATCCTAGTTATGAGTTAAAGTTGACAGAGATTGTTATGAAGCATGGCGAGTTCCAAATATCCGGATGAGTGACTGTGCATCCTGATTACGTCATACTCGGCGACCGCGCTCGAATATTAACTGACCTTAAATCGCATGTTATGAGGTTTGTGTTGAATATTGTTTTGGTGTCCATTCATAAAAGCGAGTTTAACCAGCAATAAATACAATTACCACGTGTTCAACTAGACTGTATTAAAGACGTTTAATCTGCATGAGACGAATGTGAAGACTCGTCCTAGTTATGACCTAAAGTTGAGAGAGATTGTGAGGAAGCATGGCGAGTTCCAAATAACCGAAGAAGTGGCAGTGCATCCTGATTACGTCACACTCGGCGACCGCGCTCGAATATTAACTGACCTTAAATCGCAAGTTATGAGTTTTGTGTTGAATATTGTTTTGGTGTCCATTCATAAAAGCGAGTTTAACCAGCAATATATATATTTACCACATTTATAACTAGACTTTATTCAAGGCCTTTAAGCTGCATTAGACGAAAGTGAAGACTCATCCTAGTTATGAGTTAAAGTTAACAGAGATTGTTATGAAGCATGGCGAGTTCCAAATATCCGGATGAGTGACTGTGCATCCTGATTACGTCGTACTCGGCGACCGAGCTCGAATATTAACTGACCTTAAATCGCATGTTATGAGGTTTGTGTTGAATATTGTTTTGGTGTCCATTCATAAAAGCGAGTTTAACCAGCAATAAATACAATTACCACGTGTTCAACTAGACTGTATTAAAGACGTTTAATCTGCATGAGACGAATGTGAAGACTCGTCCTAGTTATGACCTAAAGTTGAGAGAGATTGTGAGGAAGCATGGCGAGTTCCAAATAACCGAAGAAGTGGCAGTGCATCCTGATTACGTCACACTCGGCGACCGCGCTCGAATATTAACTGACCTTAAATCGCAAGTTATGAGGTTTGTATTGAATATTGTTTTGGTGTCCATTCATAAAAGCGAGTTTAACCAGCAATATATATATTTACCACATTTATAACTAGACTTTATTCAAGGCCTTTAAGCTGCATTAGACGAATGTGAAGACTCATCCTATTTATGAGTTAAAGTTGACAGAGATTGTTATGAAGCATGGCGAGTTCCAAATATCCGGATGAGTGACTGTGCATCCTGATTACGTCATACTCGGCGACCGCGCTCGAATATTAACTGACCTTAAATCGCAAGTTATGAGGTTTGTGTTGAATATTGTTTTGGTGTCCATTCATAAAAGCGAGTTTAACCAGCAATATATATATTTACCACATTTATAACTAGACTTTATTCAAGGCCTTTAAGCTGCATTAGACGAATGTGAAGACTCATCTTAGTTATGAGTTAAAGTTGACAGAGATTGTTATGAAGCATGGCGAGTTCAAATATCCGGATGAGTGACTGTGCATCCTGATTACGTCATACTCGGCGACCGCGCTCGAATATTAACTGACCTTAAATCGCAAGTTATGAGGTTTGTGTTGAATATTGTTTTGGTGTCCATTCATAAAAGCGAGTTTAACCAGCAATATATATATTTACCACATTTATAACTAGACTTTATTCAAGGCCTTTAAGCTGCATTAGACGAATGTGATGACTCATCCTAGTTATGAGTTAAAGTTGACAGAGATTGTTATGAAGCATGGCGAGTTCCAAATATTCGGATGAGTGACTGTGCATCCTGATTACGTCATACTCGGCGACCGCGCTCGAATATTAACTGACCTTAAATCGCATGTTATGAGGTTTGTGTTGAATATTGTTTTGGTGTCCATTCATAAAAGCGAGTTTAACCAGCAATAAATACAATTACCACGTGTTCAACTAGACTGTATTAAAGACGTTTAATCTGCATGAGACGAATGTGAAGACTCGTCCTAGTTATGACCTAAAGTTGGGAGAGATTGTGAGGAAGCATGGCGAGTTCCAAATAACCGAAGAAGTGGCAGTGCATCCTGATTACGTCACACTCGGCGACCGCGCTCGAATATTAACTGACCTTAAATCGCAAGTTATGAGGTTTGTGTTGAATATTGTTTTGGTGTCCATTCATAAAAGCGAGTTTAACCAGCAATATATATATTTACCACATTTATAACTAGACTTTATTCAAGGCCTTTAAGCTGCATTAGACGAATGTGAAGACTCATCCTAGTTATGAGTTAAAGTTGACAGAGAATATTATGAAGCATGGCGAGTTCCAAATATCCGGATGAGTGACTGTGCATCCTGATTACGTCATACTCGGCGACCGTGCTCGAATATTAACTGACCTTAAATCGCAAGTTATGAGGTTTGTGTTGAATATTGTTTTGGTGTCCATTCATAAAAGCGAGTTTAACCAGCAATATATATATTTACCACATTTATAACTAGACTTTATTCAAGGCCTTTAAGCTGCATTAGACGAATGTGAAGACTCATCCTAGTTATGAGTTAAAGTTGACAGAGATTGTTATGAAGCATGGCGAGTTCCAAATATCCGGATGAGTGACTGTGCATCCTGATTACGTCATACTCGGCGACCGCGCTCGAATATTAACTGACCTTAAATCGCATGTTATGAGGTTTGTGTTGAATATTGTTTTGGTGTCCATTCATAAAACCGAGTTTAACCAGCAATAAATACAATTACCACGTGTTCAACTAGACTGTATTAAAGACGAGTAATCTGCATGAGACGAATGTGAAGACTCGTCCTAGTTATGACCTAAAGTTGAGAGAGATTGTGAGGAAGCATGGCGAGTTCCAAATAACCGAAGAAGTGGCAGTGCATCCTGATTACGTCACACTCGGCGACCGCGCTCGAATATTAACTGACCTTAAATCGCAAGTTATGAGGTTTGTGTTGAATATTGTTTTGGTGTCCATTCATAAAAGCGAGTTTAACCAGCAATATATACATTTACCACATTTATAACTAGACTTTATTCAAGGCCTTTAAGCTGCATTAGACGAATGTGAAGACTCATCCTAGTTATGAGTTAAAGTTGACAGAGATTGTTATGAAGCATGGCGAGTTCCAAATATCCGGATGAGTGACTGTGCATCCTGATTACGTCGTACTCGGCGACCGCGCTCGAATATTAACTGACCTTAAATCGCAAGTTATGAGGTTTGTGTTGAATATTGTTTTGGTGTCCATTCATAAAAGCGAGTTTGACCAGCAATATATATATTTACCACATTTATAACTAGACTTTATTCAAGGCCTTTAAGCTGCATTAGACGAATGTGAAGACTCATCCTAGTTATGAGTTAAAGTTGACAGAGATTGTTATGAAGCATGGCGAGTTCCAAATATCCGGATGAGTGACTGTGCATCCTGATTACGTCATACTCGGCGACCGTGCTCGAATATTAACTGACCTTAAATCGCAAGTTATGAGGTTTGTGTTGAATATTGTTTTGGTGTCCATTCATAAAAGCGAGTTTAACCAGCAATATATATATTTACCACATTTATAACTAGACTTTATTCAAGGCCTTTAAGCTGCATTAGACGAATGTGAAGACTCATCCTAGTTATGAGTTAAAGTTGACAGAGATTGTTATGAAGCATGGCGAGTTCCAAATATCCGGATGAGTGACTGTACATCCTGATTACGTCATACTCGGCGACCGCGCTCGAATATTAACTGACCTTAAATCGCATGTTATGAGGTTTGTGTTGAATATTGTTTTGGTGTCCATTCAAAATAGCGACTTTAACCCACAATATATATATTTACCACATTTATAACTAGACTTTATTCAAGGACTTTAAGCTGCATTAGACGAATGTGAAGACTCATCCTAGTTATGAGTTAAAGTTGACAGAGATTGTTATGAAGCATGGCGAGTTCCAAATATCCGGATGAGTGACTGTGCATCCTGATTACGTCATACTCGGTGACCGCGCTCGAATATTAACTGACCTTAAATCGCATGTTATGGGGTTTGTGTTGAATATTGTTTTGGTGTCCATTCATAAAAGCGAGTTTAACCAGCAATAAATACAATTACCACGTGTTCAACTAGACTGTATTAAAGACGTTTAATCTGCATGAGACGAATGTGAAGACTCGTCCTAGTTATGACCTAAAGTTGAGAGAGATTGTGAGGAAGCATGGCGAGTTCCAAATAACCGAAGAAGTGGCAGTGCATCCTGATTACGTCACACTCGGCGACCGCGCTCGAATATTAACTGACCTTAAATCGCATGTTATGAGGTTTGTGTTGAATATTGTTTTGGTGTCCATTCAAAATAGCGACTTTAACCCACAATATATATATTTACCACATTTATAACTAGACTTTATTCAAGGCCTTTAAGCTGCATTAGACGAATGTGAAGACTCATCCTAGTTATGAGTTAAAGTTGACAGAGATTGTTATGAAGCATGGCGAGTTCCAAATATCCGGATGAGTGACTGTGCATCCTGATTACGTCATACTCGGCGACCGTGCTCGAATATTAACTGACCTTAAATCGCAAGTTATGAGGTTTGTGTTGAATATTGTTTTGGTGTCCATTCATAAAAGCGAGTTTAACCAGCAATATATATATTTACCACATTTATAACTAGACTTTATTCAAGGCCTTTAAGCTGCATTAGACGAATGTGAAGACTCATCCTAGTTATGAGTTAAAGTTGACAGAGATTGTTATGAAGCATGGCGAGTTCCAAATATCCGGATGAGTGACTGTACATCCTGATTACGTCATACTCGGCGACCGCGCTCGAATATTAACTGACCTTAAATCGCATGTTATGAGGTTTGTGTTGAATATTGTTTTGGTGTCCATTCAAAATAGCGACTTTAACCCACAATATATATATTTACCACATTTATAACTAGACTTTATTCAAGGACTTTAAGCTGCATTAGACGAATGTGAAGACTCATCCTAGTTATGAGTTAAAGTTGACAGAGATTGTTATGAAGCATGGCGAGTTCCAAATATCCGGATGAGTGACTGTGCATCCTGATTACGTCATACTCGGTGACCGCGCTCGAATATTAACTGACCTTAAATCGCATGTTATGGGGTTTGTGTTGAATATTGTTTTGGTGTCCATTCATAAAAGCGAGTTTAACCAGCAATAAATACAATTACCACGTGTTCAACTAGACTGTATTAAAGACGTTTAATCTGCATGAGACGAATGTGAAGACTCGTCCTAGTTATGACCTAAAGTTGAGAGAGATTGTGAGGAAGCATGGCGAGTTCCAAATAACCGAAGAAGTGGCAGTGCATCCTGATTACGTCACACTCGGCGACCGCGCTCGAATATTAACTGACCTTAAATCGCATGTTATGAGGTTTGTGTTGAATATTGTTTTGGTGTCCATTCAAAATAGCGACTTTAACCCACAATATATATATTTACCACATTTATAACTAGACTTTATTCAAGGCCTTTAAGCTGCATTAGACGAATGTGAAGACTCATCCTAGTTATGAGTTAAAGTGGACAGAGATTGATATGAAACATGGCGAGTTCCAAATATCCGGATGAGTGACTGTGCATCCTGATTACGTCATACTCGGCGACCGCGCTCGAATATTAACTGACCTTAAATCGCATGTTATGAGGTTTGTGTTGAATATTGTTTTGGTGTCCATTCATAAAAGCGAGTTTAACCCACAATTTATATATTTACCACATTTATAACTAGACTTTATTCAAGGCCTTTAAGCTGCATTAGACGAATGTGAAGACTCATCCTAGTTATGAGTTAAAGTGGACAGAGATTGTTATGAAGCATGGCGAGTTCCAAATATCCGGATGAGTGACTGTGCATCCTGATTACGTCAAACTCGGCGACCGCGCTCGAATATTAACTGACCTTAAATCGCATGTTATGAGGTTTGTGTAGAATATTGTTTTGGTGTCCATTCATAAAAGCGAGTTTAACCCACAATATATATATTTACCACATTTATAACTAGACTTTATTCAAGGCATTTAAGCTGCATTAGACGAATGTGAAGACTCATCCTAGTTATGAGTTAAAGTTGACAGAGATTGTTATGAAGCATGGCGAGTTCCAAATATCCGGATGAGTGACTGTGCATCCTGATTACGTCATACTCGGCGACCGCGCTCGAATATTAACTGACCTTAAATCGCAAGTTATGAGGTTTGTGTTGAATATTGTTTTGGTGTCCATTCATAAAAGCGAGTTTAACCAGCAATATATATATTTACCACATTTATAACTAGACTTTATTCAAGGCCTTTAAGCTGCATTAGACGAATGTGAAGACTCATCCTAGTTATGAGTTAAAGTTGACAGAGATTGTTATGAAGCATGGCGAGTTCCAAATATCCGGATGAGTGACTGTGCATCCTGATTACGTCATACTCGGCGACCGCGCTCGAATATTAACTGACCTTAAATCGCATGTTATGAGGTTTGTGTTGAATATTGTTTTGGTGTCAATTCAAAATAGCGAATTTAACCAGCAATATATATATTTACCACTTTTATAACTATACTACATTAAAGGCCTTTAAGATGCATTAGACGGATGTGAAGACTCATCCTAGTTATGAGCTAAGTTGACAGAGATTGTTATGAAGCACGGCGAGTTCCAAATATCCGGATGAGTGACTGTGCATCCTGATTAAGTCACACTCGGTGACCGTGCTCCAACATTAACTGGGCTTAAATCTCAAGTTACGGGGATTGTGTTGAATATTGTTTTGGTGTCCATTCATAAAAGAGAAGATAACCCGCAATAAATACAATTGCCACGTGTTCAACTAGACTGTATTAAAGACTTTTGATTTGCATGAGACGAATGTGAAGACTCGTCCTAGTTATGAGCTAAAGTTGCGACAAATTATGAGGAAGCATGGCGAGTTCCAAATAACAAAAGAAGTGGTAATGTATTCTGTTTACGTCATACTCAGTTATGGACTAGTTTTGCAGTTGACAATTTCTGATGTGAATTCAAATATTGATCGGGATTCCAAATCTCTTTAAATAATAAATTTTTCCAATGGTAGTTCATTAAGCTATAGAAATATATTCCCTACCCCCTATACTATTTTTAAAATTTAATTTCCTATTTTGCTACTTTTTTCATATTAAAAATTCGGTGTAAACACTAATGAAACAAACTGTAAAGAAGATAGTAACAGAAGGAATGAACAGTAACTCTCTTATCTTAACCAACAGCTCTCAAAAACATTAACATTTGGTCTATTAAAATTTGGTCGTTTAGTAATATATCGGAAAGTAAAAAAAAAAAAAAAAAAAAAAAAAAAACCTGTAATTCGTCCTTG
This sequence comes from Argiope bruennichi, assembly GCF_947563725.1. Taxonomy (NCBI): domain Eukaryota; kingdom Metazoa; phylum Arthropoda; class Arachnida; order Araneae; family Araneidae; genus Argiope; species Argiope bruennichi. Next base: position 33,921,580 of record NC_079157.1, read on the forward strand.
GACCTTATGCTAAAATTTTTGCATTTCGGATTTGGCATTAGGCCAAATGTCCTGCGCATTATATGGACAAATGTATTACTTTCTGTGCTCCGTTTTGGATTTACTTTCATATTTTTTTCACAAAAACACATTTGATTCAGAACATATTCACTTTTTATCTGTTGAAATCTATCACCCAAAAAAAGGAATTAAGGTAATCCAAATTATTATTAATAATAATAACAATGCAAAATCTTTTTGGTATTTCGAAGTAAAAATATTCTTAAAATTGCCTTTTCTTGAGAAATACTTTTTGTTGCGTAGCTCACTTCTGAGCTGATAAGTCGAGAATAAATTTACCCCAAACTAATTTCAGTTTTAAAAAACATCCGGAGTGGTCTTCCGGAAACTTTCATGCATTCTCACCAACAGAGATCTGATTCCCCTAATAGAGATCTGATTCCCCTAATAGAGATCTTATTCTCCTTATAGAGATCTGATTCTCCTAATAGAGATCCGATTTCCCTAATAGATATCCGATTCTCCAAATAGAGATCTGATTCCCCTAATTGAGATCTGATTCTCCTTATAGAGATCTGATTCTCCTAATAGAGATCTGATTCTCCTAATAGAGATCTGATCCTCCTAATAGATATCTGATTCTCCTAATAGATATCTGATTCCCAAAATAGAGATCTAACAGAGATCCGATTCTCCTAACAGATATCCGATTCTTCTAATAGAGATCCGATTTCCCTAATAGATATCCGATTCTCCAAATAGAGATCTGATTCCCCTAATTGAGATCTGATTCTCCTAATAGAGATCTGATCCTCCTAATAGATATCTGATTCTCCTAATAGATATCTGATTCCCAAAATAGAGATCTAACAGAGATCCGATTCTCCTAACAGATATCCGATTCTCCTAATAGAGATCAGATTCACCTAATATAAATAGGATTCTCCTATTAGAGATATGATTATCCTAATAGAGATCTGATTCTCCTAATAGATATCTGATTCTCCTAATAGATATCTGAGTTCCAAAATAGAGATCTAATAGAGATCCGATTTCCCTAATAGATATCCGATTCTCCTAATAGATATCAGATTCACCTAATATAAATAGGATTCTCCTATTAGAGATATGATTCTCCTAATAGAGATCAGATTTACCTAATATAGATATGATTCTCCTATTAGAGATATAATTCTCCTATTAGAGATATGATTCTCCTAATAGAGATCAGATTTACCTAATATAGATATGATTCTCCTATTAGAGATATAATTCTCCTATTAGAGATATGATTCTCCTAATAGATATCTCATTCTCCTAAACTCGTATAAAACAGCAGGGCCGGGGGTAAGGCCACGAGTACCTTGCAATACATCGGATGATAGTTATGAAATATAGATCTTTGACTCAAATTTAGAATTTTTATTGATTCAATTGTGCGAATATATGCTTTGCATGCCATTTTTTCAGCGTATTTGAATTAAATTCTGGCAACAAGCTATGGCTGCAATTGTAAGAGGCAATTATTAGCATTAATAGAAGTGAGGGTGTTTTTTATCTTAATCAAGTATACATTGATAATGGTGTATTTTCTGTGCATCAAAGTAGTTTCTTTGATCAATGTTCGACTTTTCAGTGTGGCACTGAAGTAGGATCACGTGATCAAAGCCTGTGAACTGTGGCGAGAACACAGACTCAGATGGCCAAGAAAGTGAATGTCTCTTGAAGTCGAAGAACTCATAAAAATTCCAATTGTTAAATCTTCTATTAGAGACATTTTGTCAAATCTTTTGTAATTGGTTCTCACCTAATGTAAAAAGTTAACGCTCATTTTATGTATTTTATGCCTTTTTAATGTTTCACAACTTATGTAATTTAAAATGTAATGTTTTTTTCTATTCTTTTTCTGTACCAATGTGCGTTTTCTCTAGAGGGTTCTTTATTGTTTTCAAGGGTCCAATGTCATCAAGTGTAGTCTGTTTCTTCATGCTAGGTGGGGTTGTTCTACGGTGGCCCATCAAGTTTCTCGCATGGCTTCTGGCTATGGCGGGGTATCGCACAATATGCCATTTTTCACTTATTTTTGTCATTGAGCTTAGATGCATGCAAAAGTACGGACAGATAGATGGGCGACAGTTTGACAGATTTGATTCCAAAAGTTAACGCTCATTTAATGTTTTTTATGAATCTTTAATGTTTTACAATTTAATATTCAATGTAAAATGTAATGTTTTTTCTCGACTTCACCTTTTTCTGTATCAATGTGCGTTTTCTCTAGAAAATTCTTTATTGTTTGCATAGGTCTAATGCCATCAAGTACAGTTTGTTCCTTCATGCAATGTAGGGTTGTTCTTTGGCGACGCCATCAAGTTTCCCCCATGGTCTCTGGCTAGGTTAGGATATCGCACCGTATATGCTTAATTTGTATGTCTATGTACCTAGTTCTTTGCATTTTGCGGTCATAAAGTTCTTTTGCAATGGAGTCTCGAGAAGACAGCCAGATGTATTTATTTTAAACAGATTTCGTTTTTAAAATCTGATAGAAATCCACCAGTTTTTTCATAATCCCATATGTCAAATTACAACTTACTAGCTCAAAGTGTTTTTGAATTATTGTGCTCACAGACAAACTTACTGACAGACATAATCTTAGACATGAGTTTTTTGAACTCAAAAAAGTCCGAAATAAGGAGATTTCGCAAAATCTCGTGTTTGAATTTTTTGACGATTAAAATACTTCCTATAAATTTCGCAAATGAGAAATTAATAAACCAAGTTTTCTTGGAGTTTCATATATCCGCAAACCATTTATAGATTACTATTTCTTTGGGAAAATACAATACAATAATTGGTATACTAGATTCTATGTATATAGTTCTTTGCATTTTGCAGTCATCGAATTCACTTGTACTCGAGCCTCGAGCAGTCAGCCAGACGGATTTCCTTTAAACAGATTTCAGTTTTAAAATTTGATTGAATTCCGCCAGTTTGGTCGTAATCCCATATGTCAAATTACAACTTACTAGCTCAAAGTGTTTTTGAATTATTGTGTTCACAGACAAACTTACTGACAGACATAATCTTAGACATGAGTTTTTTGAACTCAAAAAAGTCCGAAATAAGGAGATTTCGCAAAATCTCGTGTTTGAATTTTTTGACGATTAAAATACTTCCTATAAATTTCGCAAATGAGAAATTAATAAACCAAGTTTTCTTGGAGTTTCATATATCCGCAAACCATTTATAGATTACTATTTCTTTGGGAAAATACAATACAATAATTGGTATACTAGATTCTATGTATATAGTTCTTTGCATTTTGCAGTCATCGAATTCACTTGTACTCGAGCCTCGAGCAGTCAGCCAGACGGATTTCCTTTAAACAGATTTCAGTTTTAAAATTTGATTGAATTCCGCCAGTTTGGTCGTAATCCCATATGTCAAATTACAACTTACTAGCTCAAAGTGTTTTTGAATTATTGTGTTCACAGACAAACTTACTGACAGACATAATACTAGACATGAGTTTTTCAAATTCAAAAAAAGTCCGAAATAAGGAGATTTCGCAAGATCTCGTGTTTGAATTTTTTGACGATTAAAATACTTCCTATAAATTTCGCAAATGAGAAATTAATAAACCAAGTTTTCTTGGAGTTTCATATATCCGCAAACCATTTATAGATAACTATTTATTTGGGAAAATACAAAATAATCTGTTGTGATATTTTGTAATTATAAAATTTAAAAAAATATATTTTTTAGTTTTTTTTATTTATTGTTTGTTTTAACTGAATAATAATTTTAACCAAAATAGAAATTAAAATTTTCAAATTTATCAGAAACCTTTCTTTATTTTTATAATAATATTGATATAAACAACCTAAGAAATGAGGCATTATTTTAATTTAAGAGAAAGGATTGTTTAGTTTTTAATTTCTTGCCCATAAACAAACAATAATAAGCATTATAATCGCCAAAAAATTTAATTTTTTACCTGTTTTAAACTTAAAGAAAGATATTTTAAAGATATGTCACGATCAATATGCAAGGTTTTTTGAAATTTAATAAAGGTTTAAAGTCTCTTTTAGTTTATACAGTGGCATCAGTCTATTGTTATAAAAACCCAAAAAACTTCAGTAGCTGCTACAAATACTTCATCCTAAGTTTTTCGTTCATTGTTCATGGTCAACGTATGAAGATTTATTTTCGTATTGATCAGTTTATCCCTTAATAAAATGTTTCTGTGAAACCTCTTGAGTTATTTTTCGATAATGTAATAATTATACAGGGTGTCTCAAAAATCATGGCAGAGGCTTTTATTCCTTAAATATTGATCATAGACATATACTGTAAATTACAAAGTTGCGTAAAAAAAGGTACAAAATGTTATGAAATCGATTAAAATTTTCAGGGGATTAAACTTTATAAATACAACATTTAAATTTTTTTACGGACTCCGTACAAAAAAATTCCCAGTGAATAACATGTGCCCCATCCTTTTAATAAGGTCCTTTACAAAATTTCGGCATTATATCATGAAAAACTCTCAAAGATATGTTAAAACAAAGTTGGTGAAGGGGCAATCACAAATTAAAATGCAAATGTTTACAGCTATAGTGCAGATGTCGCGACACAGGAATGCATCCTAAAGAAAAGAAAATAGGCCTGATATCTTTAGTTTTAAACTCAAATTTTAAAATCTAGACTTCCTGAAAAATACTTTGAAATTTTATATCATAAATTATAGAATATAACTTAAAAATAGCACAGACAATTAACTTGTAAAGAAACTTATGCAATCTTTCCTTTAAGTTATTATTTCTACAAATTTTTAATACTTTTGAACCAATAAATAGCAAAATTATTATTTATTTATTCAATCATTACTGTCTTTGTTAATTTGTGTACGACCCCTAAAACACGAACACTCGACATGTTTTTTTCCTTTGTGCGAACTCATATCCAGGTGTCGAAAAGTGGTTAGTCAGCATTTATAATCTTTGAGACTTATTGTGATAAATTGCTGATATTTTGTATATGACCTTATTAGAGGATCAGAAATATTTTACTCATTAGGAATAATTTTGCACGGGGTCCGTATAAAAATTTAAATTTCGTATTTTTTAAAGTTTAATCCCCTGAAAATTTTAATCGATTTCATAATATCTTTCACTTTATTTTACGCAACTTTGTAATTTACAATATATGTCTATGATCAATTTTAAAGGAATAAAAGCCGGGGTCAAGATTTTTGAGACACCCTTTATAAGTATCCTTGCTTCAAATGTAATAGCGATTTGTCAATATTAGAATCAACATTATAATGATAAGCTAACATTATGATTATAAGATAGTTAAAGTGTGCTTAATTTTATTTATTTATTTTGCCTTTGATAGTTTCTCTTGTCAAATCTGGGACCTTCCCAAAGAGTTTTGTTGAATTTGTAGAAAATAATATGAAAATAGATATTAAATATAAAATTTTCTAATTTCCTACAAGCCTAATTTTAAGTCAGAATAACTATAATTATGATTGAACTAATCATTAGCAATTTAAAGTAATAAATACATATATTTTTACTTTAATTATATTTATTTAATGCTTTGATTCATATACCAAACGATAACAGCTTAGTTTATTTCAATCTGGCAAAAAACCGAATGACTAATTTATTAAATATATATTATTACTCAGTTATGTCTGTCTGAAACTAAAATTAGAGCTTTTAATAAACAGTATAATATTTATTAAAAGACTTGTTCTAAATATTTTATATTGAAATAATTTTTTACTCTATTAATTGCACTTCTAATGGCGATCCGAATTTTCTCTTTAAATTCTTGATAAACATTAAAACTACTTGTGTTATGCATACAATTCTATTTCATTCTCAAATATTCAATTACTTTAATAATTTTTATATGGATATATTTAATTGAAGAAAATTTTGTATAGCAATTACTTATTCCCTCCAATTTTCTCAAAAATAATAATTCCGCACAAATGGTACTATTTTTTTTATTGTGCATGCATTGCAGTTAATAAGCAATTTTTAAAAATACCCATTAGATTGTTTTTAAAAATAATAATAGAGAAATCATGCATTATTTAAATTATAATGTGAATTTTCTAATGTCAATTATAATATAACATTCCAATATTTTACTTAATTAGTGCAATAAAACAGAATATCCTAATTAATTGTATATCTTTAAAAGAAGCTGCCAAATGTAAAGTATTCAATGAGTTCTTAAAATTCTTTTAAGATTACGATTTATTTCAAATGAGAAAATAATTTTGATTTATTCTTTTGCTAGTTAGATTGTCCAATTATCTACGCTGCGCTGCTTAGAATTCTGTTATAGAACAGAGTAGGTTGCAATTTATTTCGTTATATTTAACTGGAGAAAAATAAAATATATTTGGTTTGTTCTTTTTTAGTGGCTTTCATAACCAAACTATCAGTTTTTTATTTAGCTGGTAATTTTCCTTGGAGTTAATTTAATTATACTAAAGTCCCATTTTAAAGCAACATTAGGACTGTTTTGAGACAGATCTCGTAATTTTGAACAGCGGTCAGCAGACGACACCTCAGCATGTACTGTCTATATTTACCATCAAATAAAACATGATCATGTTCTTTGTTTTGAAATATTTACTATCCAACTTTAAATTTAATCTATTTAAAAACTTTTAAGTCATAAATAACTTAAACCACTTTTAGCATAATTACAGCATGGTTATATGTATTAAATAATATTGAAAAGTTTATATCTACTGAAGTAAATATATATCTCGCCATGAAATAAAACATGATTTATTTTCTTTGTTTTAAAATATTTACAAGCCAACTTTAAATTTAACCTATTAAAAAACTTTTAAGACATAAATAACTTAAACCACTTTTAGCATAATTACAGCATAGTTAAATGTATTAAATAATATTGAAAAGTTTATATCTACTGAAGTAAATATATATCTCGCCATGAAATAAAACATGATTTATTTTCTTTGTTTTAAAATATTTACAAGCCAACTTTAAATTTAATCTATTTAAAAACTTGTAAGACATAAATAACTTAAACCACTTTTAGCATAATTACAGCATGGTTAAATGTATTAAATAATATTGAAAAGTTTATATCTACTGAAGTAAATATATATCTCGCCATGAAATAAAACATGATTTATTTTCTTTGTTTTAAAATATTTACAAGCCAACTTTAAATTTAACCTGTTAAAAAACTTTTAAGACATAAATAACTTAAACCACTTTTAGCATAATTACAGCATGGTTAAATGTATTAAATAATATTGAAAAATTTATATCTACTGAAGTAAATATATATCTCGCCATGAAATAAAATATGATTTATTTTCTTTGTTTTAAAATATTTACAAGCCAACTTTAAATTTAACCTATTAAAAAACTTTTAAGACATAAATAAATTAACTTTTAGCATAATTACAGCATGATTAAGTGTACTAAATAATGCTGAAAAAATGCTATATCTCTCGAAACTAAAGATTGAGGAATTGGAATACAGAAAATTATTTTTCATTTATTAAAAGAAATATAAATTTTTCTAAAATAGAATATCTAAAGTAAAATCCGGAACAAACTACAAATTATTAAAATAAAAGATCTAAGTAAAATAAATGAATCATAAAAAATAAAATAAAGAGACATCATAAAAGAAAATTGGAATAAAAAGAAGCAATTCCTAGTGGATCAGCTTATTCGAATCATAAAAATTCAATATTTAGTTTTAATAACAAACATCTGCATTTCGAAGAAATTTAAATTCTTTTACTGTAAGCTTTTAGCAAAGAATCCGAAAACGATTTTTTTTTAAAAAATATCTTTGATACATTTTCTGCGAAATTCTATTTATTTTTCCTCTCTAGTTTCAAATTTCATGATTATTTTTAATTCCATTTGGGATAAAATATTCCAGGAATCCAAAGGCAGTGAAAGGAATCAAAGAAGAGAAATTAGGAATAAAATATACTATAAACAATATTAATAGCTCTTTTAGTAAAATAGCATAAAAATGAAAAGATTCGAAAGAGGAATTATGATTTCTATACATGGAAAACAAGAATCGAAAATTAATAGAACTGATATTTCTAAAAAACTATGTTGATCGCAAATGCAGATAAAGTTTCTTGCAATTTAAATATATGTATATGTCAAATATATTTTTATTTATATAAATAAATTGGAAACTCATCACTGATTTGAAAATAGCTGGCTGTAGAAATTCGAACTATTGCATATATATTTCTTCTATTTTTTCACATTTTATAAACAGTTTATTGTATCTTTAAGTAACTAAAAACTATAGAGGTTACAATTTTCCATCGTGCCACTCAGTTACACTATCATCCTTTTCAGTTTGGAATCTCAGTTAAGTACACATTATATGTCATACTGCATAAACTACAGATTTCCAATCGACTGATTTTTCAATATAGTAATATTCCTTAAAATACTTATAAATAAAAGATGAACAATTTACATGATATGGAAAATCTGAATATTGTATAAGTTTTCTTTAAATTTTGCTCACAATATCATGAAACATAAATATGATTTTAAGGAACATTTCATGATAATAACTAAATGGTTTTTTATTAAGCTATTCTAACATGTTGAAAAGGTCAATTTTGCTAAAAATGGCTGTTTTTAAAAATTATGTTTTTTTCTTTATTATGTTTATATCAATAATCATGAGGAATGTCTCTGCAGAAAATTTCAAACATTCATCGTGTTTCATATTTCTATGTGCTAAATGTCTCATTTAATTGCAACTGAGATTTTCAACCTCTCCCCAATATATTTCAACCCCCCTTCGAATGTTCCAATATATTCTTCTCCCTTTTGTGATACTGTTGTATTTACAATCTACAAACGGCGTTTAAAAAGCTCATACTTTCAAAAATTTTATCATGTTAAAAATTATAAAAAAAACAAGTACAAGAATGACAAATAATCAAGTAATAACAAACATACTAAAAGATTTCAATAATATTTTGTAAATATAAATAGCGAAGAATTAATTTTTGGCAAAAATATCGCTTTGAATAAAATTTAACAAATTAAATATGGTTCAATCAAGTAGCAAAATAATGACTCTTTCTTGATATTTGGTATCATTAATTTTTGAAAAAATATTTAGAAATTAAACTACTAACGAATTATTTAAGAAATTAAACGGACATGAAATTTTTCAACGGGCATGAAAGTTTATATTTATAAATAATAGTAAAATTATTATTACAATATGTTCTCATAATTAAACATATACATAGCAAAAAAAAAAAATGTCAAATAAATTCCAAAAATGAAAATAAGAAATTTTTTTTTCCATTTCTGTTTGAAGTACGAATTAAATAATGGCACATCAATATTTTCATATCGTTTATGTTTGTTTGATTTAGAATTAAGCAGATTTAAATTAATTTTGCGGAATTCCTACGATATAATATATAAAATTTTATGTTTAGTATGCACTCTGCTTTTTCAGTCAATTTGCTGAAGTGAATAAAAAGTATATAACTATAGCATGCACATAACTATCATTTGAATCTTGAAATGTATGCGACTTTACAGTACAGCATGTTTACGGAAAAGACATTCATAGTGAAATATAATTTCACCTTAACAGCGATAATTTTTACAAAAAATGAGATAGTTTTCATATTTTCAAGATATAATTAAATATTTATTTTTACATATTTTAACCCATTTGGAAAAAAATAACAAATGTTTAAAGAAAACAAGAACTCTTTAAAGAAATGTTCGAGAAACATTCGCGAATTTTAAATAAAAACGTTTTGTTTTTAACTGCACAAATTTAAAATTCCAACTAAAAGAAATAATTTAAGTTCATTATTAAGTCAAATTATGCATATGGATTCCAGATCTTAGAGTTTTAGCTTCATTTGCATGACAAATTACATAAATTGCAAGCAGTTTGCATTAATTATATATATATATATATATATATATATATATATATATATATATATATATATATATATATATATATATATATATATATATATATTTAACCGTAACTATGCTCAAATACATGAATCACTGATATTGCTTTTTCTTTGATCAATTTTTAATAATTTAATTCATTTATAAAATTAGTTATAGGTTAGTATTCCAACATGATGAAGATATTTTTAGAAAGAAACTTTAAAAGGCATTTTAGGTTACTGCGATTTAATAATTAATGATATATAATTAGTTGAAATTGGATTCAAGAATTAATATTCCTCTTTTCTTCCGAATTCAATTATTAAGGTAACAGTAATGCTTTAAGGAATTATGTATTGTTCATGTTAAATATTGCTCCGCAAATTGCAATGAAATATGAAAAATATATTATTTACAAATTATTTCTCTTTAAAATTTATTATTTTTATTTTAATATAATAATTTTGTTTAAAAAATGTGTCCAACAAAATGAATAATTTACCTAGCTACTCATTTGATTTATTTGTAATCATACTGATTTAAAATACTGTCTCAATTACAATTATTTCATACTTTTAGAATATGATGATAGAATGGCAAATTTTTAAACTTGTTTGTTATTTGATCAGACAATAATGCTAACTGATGCATTAATACGCCAGTTAATAAAAATGCTAACTGATTTCAGAATGATTATAAAATGCTAACTGATTTCAGAATGATTATAAAATGCTAACTGATTTCAGAATGACTATAAAATGCTAACTGATTTCAGAATGATTTTTTGCCTCATTATAAATGCATAATAATTTATGCTTATAAATGAGTTATTCCAATTCATTGATTGTAGCAGTTTCTTTTTTAAGGTTGAATGTCAAAGTTTATACTGCCCTACTACTTCAAATTTCTGTCCCAATTACGATTTCTTCGAACCTTTAGTGTAAGTTATAGTTCAGATTCTTTTGTTTTTAATGAGTCAGTCTTTCTTTTCCTGCCTGTTTTCGATCAATGATTTGAGCACAAATATCTCTGATTGATTTAAGAAGAAAATCTTTAGGGTGCGGTTTGGTTCTTGCATTGGGTCCGTAGATCGATCACGGTTCCAATCGGTAAATTATAATTTGAACTTTAAAGAGGAAGTTATACCATTCGAAAAAGTTTACATAGTAGGAGTATATATAAGATACTATGTATCTCTTAATAGTCAGTCATATCACTGACTCTCTGACCCGCTAGAAGGCACACTGATAAAATAGTGAATGCCAGGACTGCCGCTACAGCAACAGTCTTGTTTGAATTCTAAGGGCATCACCGGCCACGGTACAACCCTTCTCTAAGGAAGTATGCCCCGGCAACTATGGTAGAAGTCAGATCCCCACTTTTTCGTGTACCCTCCAGGGTGGCTAGAACCAACCCACCTGCCGGAAGCTTTTCGTCCTCCTTTCGAGGTGTCCCTCCGAGGGGATCTCTTAAATAGCAGATTACTTACTCTTATGCTTACAAGTGCCTTTCTTTTTAAGGTATCCGACTAAGTTCAGATGCGACTTAAAAAAAAAAAAAAAAAAAAAAAAAAAAACTAACAAATATGTTAATTTTACATTATGATTTTTAATAATATAAGAATAAAATGATGAAGTGAAGTGAAAATACTTAAATATATATACAGCGTTTAAAAATAAGGCATATTTTGATGCAAATTTCATCATTTATTTGCAAAATCTAGGATTATTCTGGAGAAAAATAAATCGTTACAGTTTTTAATTTTTCATTGCAAGATATATACATGTTTAATATATCCTGGAATGTAACTAACTATTGTCTAAGAATATTATTCAAAAATAAAATTTTTGTGTGTAATGTATGAAATTATCTATGAAATTTCTAAATTTTTTTCAATATTTCAATATTTATTCAATTATTATATTCAATTTTCAATATTTATACCAAACAAACATAAGTCCGCTTCTAGAGCGTTCAACATCAAATCCATAATTCATTATACTCTGCATAACTTAAAGAGCTCTAATTATAAACTTCATTAAGGTATCTTGATTATTTTTTTGAGATATGATGGTACTCGTACAGTAGAATTATGAAAAAAAATGTCTTTCAACAAATGCATTTAAACTTTTTAAAGTTTATAAATAAGCATCAATTATATGTCAATAGTTTGCTATAACTTGGCTTTAAATCTACATAGGGACGAAATAAATAATCACTCGAAACAGAAACGTACCTATTTTTTGAAACTGCAAAAAAATAAAAATACGAATTTTCATCCAAATTCATGGTTTCAACATTGTCGGATGCCTTAAACAAGTTCCGCATAAGAAATGAAATAAAAATGTGAGAGAAAGAATTCACCATTTCTTTGATATCTGCATATTTTTCTATCAGAAATGAAAAATACGAGATCTTTTCACATTTCATTAGTTTTGAAATTCATTATGAAACTTTATAATTTTCTTTTCGAATAATAATCCTAAATTAATCTAAATTAAAACTAGCCGACTTTGACAACCAGTTCGTTAGCTCTGTTTATCAACCTTTTAGGTTATTAAATGATTAATGTTTTATTTGGCACGACTGAGAAACATAAATTTAATCAGTATATTGCAAATTAATAATTTTATATACATTACGAAATAAAAGCGGGAATGAAAATCCTATTGATGAGTTAATGACTGTTAAAAATGAGCGATTGAATATTTTGATATATAGATTGAATTCCTTTTCAAAACCTTTTTCAGATGATGTATCAAATAGAATTAAAAATATTTGTTTTAAAGAATAAATTGTGAAGAAATGAAACTGACATCTAGTCTTTGACTGTTTTTCAAACTCGGTTTTAAAAAAAACATGTGTTTTTTTTAAAGTCAATTTGTCACATTTGAAAACCTGTTTTCCTGAACCCCTGGATTTTCATCTTCTTCAAAAAACAAACAAACAAATATTTTGAATTTTATCGGTTGGGACCAATTTGCCTAGCAGCTGAAGACTTAGGCGACAAGATACCAATTTGTTAGCAAGAAAAAGTATATCTGAATTTCTGCTAAATGAACTAAAAAATTTAATCACTGAAATAAGTTTGAAATTATTATATGCTTTAGAAGAACGAATTCAAGTAAAAAGTAGAATTATCAACTATTTTGCTGTGTTTGCATATTTCTAGTTCAGCGAAGAAATTTAATGTACTTTCTTTAGCTTCAATAACCAAAATTATTAAGTTATCCGAAAAGATACTGTCTAAAATATTTCAGAATTCTTATGTGGAAACCAATTCTGATGAAGAGCAAATTGAAGAAAGTGCTCATTAAAGTAATGCTTTTTTAAAAGAAGCCATGGAAAAATCAATTCAAATGTTTTTTGAAGACCCTGAAGTAAAAAAAAAAAAAAAATACAAAGACGCTGAAAGATGAATTTTCATTATTTGAGTCAGCGAATAAAAGAACAAAAAACTTAGATTTGTTATTTCATGCCATGAAAATTATAAAACCAAGATCAGTAGATAGTGAACGAGTATTTTCAATTTTAGGCAATGTTGTGTCCAAAATAAGAACAAGACTTGGCCACCTTTCAGTGGATATTTTATGTCTTTTAAAATCCTATTTTCTTAGGAGAAATAAAACTTAGTGAAAATAATATAAATATTATTTGTATTTCAAAAAGTCGGTTTTTGTATACACCTTAGTGATATCCTTAAAAAGATCATTTTTAAGACTTTAGATAATACAAAGAGTATTTATATAAGATAAAGTTTACAGAAAATATGAATATCAATTTCTATAGGGAAGTCATAATGATACGGCTGGACTTAAAATTAAAATACGGTCGCCAAAAATTGAAATATTTTGTGGCGATTTTTTGCAATCTCTAAAAGCCATTTAATACCATTTCTGGCTTCCATCCAGAATAGCAATTTTTAGGCGAGTTTCTGGTCAATAGTAACGATTTGATGTGCTTGGCGAGAAACGGCGCATTAATTTTAAGTCTTAAGATGATTAACTATCTGTGAGCCGTTAAGCCCATATTTGCGCTTGATTGAACTTTTCATTTGAAGTCTATTTCTTTAATTAAGTTATATCCTCTTTCCTCAGACTGAATGCAATTTTTTGTTACATAGCGAAACGTCTCCAAAATATTTCTAATAATATTTTGCAGTTCCAATAATTAGCTGAGCAAAGCGGTGAATTTAATGCACTTGCAAAAAACATTCAGTGAATGATCAGTCTGAAATTCGTATGATGGTTTGTTGATATTTGAATTTCGCCATTCTATCGTCTATATACTTATAATAAAGCTCAATGTGTGTGTGTGTGTGTGTGTGTGTTGGCGCTCTACAGGCCAGACCGTTTGACCTACAGCTACCAAATTTGGTACATGTATACCTTGGAGGTTGGGAATGTGCACCTGGGGTTCCTTTTTTCGAATTTTTAATTAGAATATAATTATTAATTAAAAACTATCTTTCCCGAAAAAAAAATCTTCTATTTTCCCCACCGCCAAATAACTAAGGCTTCAGTTTTTTTTTCTCCCAACAGTAATGAGGCTAGGGTTAACATTTTTCGGCGAATTATTTCAAACGATTCTGTTTATTTTCTTAATGTTTGATGCATTTAAAATTAAACATTGTCAATTAATCGATCTTTCAGATTCATTCTGAAGTACTTTTGAATTAAAATAAAGCAGAATAAAGGAAATTAAAAATATATAATCCGTATAGCGTTACCCCAACTGGCGTAGAAAAAATCACGTATTTGCGTTACCATAACTGGCGTTGAAAATTCACACATGCGCATTGTGTTCTGAATTCCGTATTGTGTTGACAATTATTATCAACGGATGCGGACTAGATTTAAATTATTTTTAGGTTCGTTGTATGCTTTTGTAATTAAAATGTATTTATGTTAGTTATATATTTTTTGTATATGCTTATAGTTTTAAGTACATCGTTTTTTAAGTAGTTTTTTTAAATCCTGTTTTCAACCGTTTATTTTAAACGATTCGTTTTATTTTCTTAGTGTTTGATGCATTTAAAATTAACCATTATTAATTAATCTATCTGCTCATAATGAATCTAAGAAAATTTTGTTGACAAATTCTTGAGATTTTAAATAAATTAAAAAAGATATTCTTTAGTGCCCATAAAGTTTAAACGCTGAGTGTCTCTATTTTCAGTAATCAGATTATAAAAAAAAATGCTTTGTTTCAGTAAAAAATATTATTATATTAATTGAAGATTAATTCTTTCCACTTTAATTTAAAGCATAAATTCTACGGGTGATAACAGATAATAAGAGAGATACATATTACGTTATGACTGAAGGCCTTTATAATATTATGAATGAATTATATGACAATCAAAATTTGAAGTTTTAAAATATTTTGATGAAGAAGCTATTAAAGTAGGAATTGCATAAAATATTTAATTATTAAAATTTTAACGAACATTAAGATTGGTGAACCGGCTGGTCGCCAAAGGCGGCTAGTAAGTAATAGGCGCGATTTGTGTGCCATGTTTATTAGTTTTTTATACAGAGTGTTGCCGAATTCGACCGACATATTCAGAGGGGTGATAGTAGGCATCAAGAGAATAAAGAAACACCATACAACATGGGGTCTCAAACGTAATTTAGGGGCTGAAAATCGCAAAAATATAGGAAGTCGGCGAACTTTTGGAAATTGTAAAAAATTAATAAAAAAATAACAAAGGGTGTTTCAACTATGAATTTATTTTTAAGTGAAAGCACATTCTTAAAGGCAATTTTTCATGTAAGCAAATGCTGATTTGGTGAACCCGGGGGTCTTAAATTATTGAAAACGAAAAAGTAGTTTAGAAGCTTTATCTGCACAAATATCAAAACTTTAAGAAAAATAAAAGCTAGAAAATATACTGAATTTTATACTCTTTAATTTGATGTAAGTCTGTAGTGTGAAAAGTCAGGAGGTTTTGAGATATTAAAAAAAAACTAAAATGTTTGTGGGAAACATCGCTGCAACATCGGCACCGATGTTTATAGAAAGTATTGCAAAATTTTACTGAAATATTCTGAGGAGTGATAGTAGGCATCAAGGAGATAAGAATTTTCAAAGAAATATAAAGTAGCAAACGACAGTGAAATTTATTTGCTGGAATACAAATACAGCATAGATTTACAGCACAGACATTTTAACATAAGAAAGGAGATGATGAGAAATTTTTATAAAAAATTGCTCAGTGTTGAGGCCGCGAAGGTCATTACACAACCGGCACCGACGTTTAAGGGACCATCGGACGCGCTCAAACATACCAGATGTGCTTGCGAATTCTCCAGCAGCTACGACAATCCGTGCAACGAGATCTTTCAATGTATCCAAAGGTGTCTGATAAACAAGAGATTTCATATGGCCCCAGAAGAAGAAATCCAAGGGATTGGGGTCCGGGAAACGTGGAGGCCAATCAACAGGTCCGCCACGTTCTAACAATGTCCCAGGATATGTATCATCTAGGTAGTTACGTACAGAATTAAAAAAAAAAATGCGCTGGTGCACCAACATGCATTGACCACATGTTCTGGCGTGCAATGGCTGATATTTCCTACAGTAAATCCGGAAGGACGTGCTGCAAGAAAACAAGGTACTTTGCGCCACTGAGGCGCTCTGCTCCTGCACTTGGCCTTGTTATTTTAAAGGATGCTGTCTCCAGCAACCGTCTATTAATATTTGCAAAGGTGCTGTGACGAGGACAACACCTACTTGGATATTGCTATTGGTATATTCTTTGTTTTAGCCGTCCATTACCATTCGCTCGGTCGTAAACTAAATGCATATCCGCATATTTGTCATTCGTGATATCTGACATGTTGTTTGCGAATAAAACTTATCGACAATTAATTATGCACTGCTCTTTAATGAATGTTTTTATGTTCCTCGAACCATCAATTCTGCAATGCTCGCTGATTTTTATATTCCTCGAACGCATGGAAAATTTAGATAGGAGAAAACATCTTCTCGACTACCTTGTTCCAAATCCTTGCATTCTTCGGGCCATTCTCTTCGCCAGGCCAATTGTCTCTTCGATGTCTGTTTTTGCGATTTTCACAGAATAAACGTCTCTTGTGACCCTATGTTTTATGAAAATTTTTCATCTCCTTAATGCCTACTATCACTTCTCTAAATTTACCTTCCGAATTTGGCAACACCCTCTGTAAACATCGGTACCAATTTGCAGCAATGTTTCCTGGCAAACATTTTAGTTTTTCTTGAATATCTTAAAACCTCCTCAGTTTTCACACTACAAACTTATATCAAATTGAAGGGTCTAAAATTCCTTATATTTGCAAGTTTTTATTTTTCTTAAAATTTTAATATATTTACAGTTAAGGTTTCTAAACAACTTTTTCGTTTTCAATAATTTTCGACCTCCTGGTTCATCAAATCGGCATGAAAAATTGCCTTCAAGAATGTGCTTTCACTTTTAAAAAAATTCATAGTTGAAACCCCTTTTGTTATTTTTTATTAATTTTTTACAGTTTCCAAAAGTTTACCGACTGTTTATATTTTTGCGATTATTACCCCCTAAACGTCGTTTGGGACCCCATGTTGTATGGTGATTCTTTATCCTCTTGATGTCTCCTATCACCCTTCTGAATTTGTCAGTCGAATTCGGCAACACCCTGTATGTATGGATAGCTTACTTTCCCCCTATTTTACTTGTTTTAGAGATTAAATATATCGGCAAAAGTAGAAAATGTTCACTGATTTTTTCCGGTTACTTGACATTGACTTGGCCGTAATTTTGAATAAGTCTTTTCCTCTTTAGAAACTATCAATCCAAAAAGCAATCATTATGGAATTCCATTAAAAAAATATTTCCTGAGTCAAACTAATAAAAACTACATTGTATTTAGAGAGCGCTAATGTTGCTACAAATGAACTTAACGAAATTAAAAATAAATATTAATAAATAAATATTGTTTAATGCAAAAAAGGAACCAAAAAGAAATAAATAATGAATTCTGTTTGAAGACTTTCTCAAGGACCAATCTCAGGTAGGAATTCAAAACAGGGATTGTTTCTGTGAGGGGTCTGACTTTTGTCCAAAAGTGTTGACCCCTCGTGATCCGAAAATCCCAAGAAATTGAGATTTTGGAGATAAAATTAGCATCACAAAATTAAGACAATAAATTACACAATAACAAAGAAAATATTATTTCCAAATTTTTTTAATCTAAGAAAGACCACAGCAAAATATAGAAGTTTTAATAAGAGAGGGTTTATCTATTTTCTAGTTCATTCCATTTTTTTCAGAACAAAAGATAATCTTTCTAGTTTATTCACTTTGATTTTTTATCTCAATAGATGGCGCTGAGATCTTCAATTATTTCTTATGATGGTACGGCAATTTGAACAAGCTTGGTAGGTGTATGCAGCTTTAAACGCGGGAAAATGAAATTTAGTTTAACGTGATGCACCTGCACTGATAGGTTTACTTTCTTCACATAGTTTTTTGGAGTTTTACATTCAACTGGTATGTGCTTTGCTTTGAATTTTAAGGATACTTTTTTAATTTTATGATTAAACAATCTTTGAGTAGTTTGGTTTTATTCAATTTTGCTGTGGTTTTGCTTAGATTTAGAAAATACGGGAATAATATTTCATTTGTTATTGTGTAATTTAATGTCTTTAATTTTGTGATACTAATTTTTTCCCCAAACCCTCATTTTCTTGGGATTTTTGGTCACATGGTGTCAATATGTTTAGACAAAAGTCAAAAGTCAGAATCCTCACAGAAAAATTCCTGGTTTGAAACCCTGTCTGAAGGTGACCCTTCAGAAAAACTTCAGGCCGGATTCATCATTTCTTTCTTTTTGGTTCCTTGTTTGCATTAAAATTAATATTTATTTCTAATTTGGTTTTTTCTTTTTAGTCATTTAAAAGATGAGTGACAAAACATATTCCTTTATTTATAAATATAAATTACAAATAATTACATTAAAAAATATTCTTTAAGCCACCTAGCGGAAAATTTCCATGTTCCTTATTCGCATTCCTAATCCAATCGTCCGGGTAATAATCTGTGAGATTTCCACCGTATTCAACAGGTAGCATTGAAACGGGATAATAATTAAGTAGTTCCTTCAGCGAAGAATGGGTATAAAACTGAAATGATAAAAAGAATAAATTATTGAAATGCACAATTTTTAAGAAATGGTTAAAATATCTTACAATTTTTTATGAATTTTTATACACAGTATCCTTTCTCAACACGTCGCCCAGTAGTTAATTTTCCTACGATTAGAGATAGAAATATAATATCGAGCTCAAAATATTAATTATAAAATTATAATTAATAATTTTATAATGTTAAATGATTATATTTCAACTAATTATAAAATTATAATTAATAATTTTTTATAATTTTAAACAATTATATTTGAACTAATTATAAAATTATAATTAATAATTTTATAAAAAAAATTTATTTTATTTTAAAAATGATTTTATATAATTTGAATTACATAAAATTATTAATTATAATTATATAAAATTATAATGAATAATTTTTTTTTTTATAATTTTAAATAATTATATTTGAACTAATTATAAAATTAGAATAAATAATTTTATATAAAAATTTTATTTTATTTTAAAAATAATTTTATATAATTTGAATTATATAAAATTATTATTAATTATAATTATATAAAATTATAATTAATAATTTTAAATAATTATAAATTTAAGTAATTATAAATAATAATTTTATATAATTTATAATTTTTGATGATTATAAAATATAAAATTAAATTTTATATTTTTGAGTTTAATAAATATATTTCTCAAAAAAAAAACAAAAAAAAAACAAAAAAAAAACGACACTTCTTTACCATTTCTTGGTTGTATTAATCGCATTTAGCAAAATATTTTTGTATCATTTGCCAAAAAAAAGTTAAATTACTTATCGATGACAAAACTGATAAACACCAATTTGTAAATTTCTATCATATTTTGAGTGAAATCCGTTAAGTGAAAGTTTATGACCACAATTTTTAGTTTATGCAAATGTTATAGCTAAAACAACCATTCATTTCCAAATTTTAATTATACTTTGTTGTTTTATTGCTTGAAGCCTTTAATTTATCTAATAATTATATGCGAAATTATTTCAGCTGCTTTGGTAATATTTTTAACATATAATTATATTTAACCAATTTTTTATCTTATTTTTACTTTCTTGTATATGAAGTATAGAAATCGTCAAAAAATTCGAAATAGATAAATCTCCATATTTTAGAACTCCCTGAGTTCGAAAAACGCATTTTTGAAAAATGTCCGTCTGTCTATCTTCCTACAAAAAAGATAACTCAAAAATGCTTCGAGCTAGGAGGCTGAAATTTGGTATATCGTCTTTGCACCAATTTGTAAATTTCTATCATATTTTGTGTGAAATCCGTTAAATGAAAGATGTCTGTCCAATGTTTGAATGTAAATTAAGGTGACTATAACAAAACTAGAGTGCTAGATTTATAAGATTTGGTACACATATTTAACATCTTTAGTGTAGACACCTATCAAATTTTGATTTAATCCAACCAGATATTGATTGTCTATAGATCTGTATTTCCAAAAACATGTAAACGGGATAGCTCAAAAACACACTGGTTTAATTATATCAATTTTGGTATGGGATTTTGTATCTACAAGTGCAGTTTTTCGTCAATTTTTGGCTTCAATCGGTTAGAAAAATTCCGCGTCTAAAACACAAATTCGATTTTTTGGCAATATTTATTGCAAGGGACAGAGATTAATCGCCAAATAACTCGCTAAGGATGACGCGATAGATTCAGTAAAAATGCTAAATTCTCGCCAAAAGTAAATGTTTCGTAATTATTAAACCCCAATGTCATGCAGGGCATCCTCAGGGTAAACACTGTTTTCGGAGAGTATGCGAGGAGTTTTAGGATTACCAACTCCACTAGTGAGTCCAATTTTTAGCCGTTTTAGAATGCTACAGTGAGGTGAAGAAGTTGGCATATGGAGTGCTGACGATCTTCGGGTCGACATGTTCGTATGAGCAAGTATTCTCTTGCATGAATATAATAAAAAGTAAATTTAGAAGTCAAGTAACAAATAAAACTCTAGAGTGGTGCTTGAAACTTAAAACAACAAGATAAAAGCCAGATTTAATAAAACTTTCAAAAAGCATGCAAAGCTAATGCTCCCATTGATGTAACTATCGATATTTGTATTTTATATGAATAAAGATTATTCCGTATTTAAAGCCGTTTATTTTAAATCAAAAATCAAATATATATATGCAAATATTATAATATTAAATCGAAAATGTTTAATGGCTCTTTAAAAACTGGAATATTTTGTAAATATTTGCTTTTGGCTCTTCCATTTCAATAGGTTGCCGACCCCTAGTCTAAATCAAAGCGTTTTTCAGTTTTCTTTGTCAAGAACAGACAAACGAGAATTTTCCAAAAAATGTTTTTCGAACATAAAGAGGTATAAAAAGTGGATACTCATCTAAATCTGGTGTTTAAATTCTTTGACGTTTACTAATGTTACGAATCTGTGATGCGGCTTCCCAGTATAGTCGGTTCCATAGGAGGTCCTAGAGCTTGGCAACAAACTTGGCGACCATTTGGCGATGAATTTGGCGCCAAAATAGATTATACCCGAAACATCGAGAATTTTCCCGATCCGTCCAGTAGGAACGGAGATACGCCTCGAACGTTCCTGATTGGTTGAGAGGCTTCTAGCCCCGCCTCCTAAGACCTATAAAAGGAGCTGCAGCTGACGGTGAATTGAGTCGTGGACCAGTGGAGTCGAAGAGTAGTAGGAAGCGACGGTGAAGAACTCGTCTTCCAGGGATTAGCGGAGCAGCGACGGAGTAGAGCTGCTGTGCATACTGTTGTATGCTGTACGTCTCGGCTGAAGATAATAGTCTTCTGTGCTGTATATAGTTGTCGTCTTTGTGCTGCCCTGTCTGTGTTCGTGTAAATAAACGTCGTTGTTTCATTTTCTACTGCCACCTGGTGATTGAGCGTTCTTCATACCATATAACCCCCACTATCCAAACGAACCCCGGAAATTCCGTAACACTATGCTTTCTTTATACTGCATATTCGGGAAAGTAAAAAGCGGATCTTTAATGGATTGATTATATTTGAATTATAAAGACATCTGTGCGCCAACAATTTTTTCTAGTTATTTACACTTTACATCCACGACTGCTTACACGGTAATTACAAAACTTAAATGGTCTGCAGTGTAAGTATCTTTTAAATACTAAAGAAACTGTCACTTTATGCCTTCATAGTCGTTAACTAGAATCGCATTTAAATGTTACTTTATTGTGTAATAAAAACGGTATATTTAGCCTTTCATAATGTTCTTTTTCTACTTAATATGTTATATTATGTTCATTTTTTCTATTTATGTTAAAGTTGAATATCTATTGTAAACTTTTCTGTTTAATTCTTTCAATACTGAACCGTCTTAACCGTCCGTGCAAACTTCATCCTGCAGGAACGGTTTCTCTTTCATATAAAGAATGCAAGACTTAAACCAGATTGGTTACAGTACATTCGATATTTGTCCCATAATTTTTAAATGCATTTACAGAAAATATCAATGACTAATATTTCTTTTATCTTAAAATATCGCTTAATTTCTTTCTTCTTTAATTTTATATGAATGGTATTTTTTTTCATTATATAACCGCTACAGCTGCTAAATAATAATGATTAAAGATGATTAAATGTTTGAATATATACTTACGATTTTTTCTACGTATTGTGGTAAAAATGGTCTTGCCAATGCCAGGAGGATTCTTCCAATAGAGTTGATATTGATCATATGGAACCCAAGAAACCTTGCTGGAAGAGCTTCCTATTGGAGTATAATTTCTTTATTAGAATGTTTTGATAATAATAGTATTGAAAAAAAACATACATTTAATGAATAATAAAATCAGATAGTTTTTATGTTGTATTATTTTTGGTTTGTAACTATATTGTTATGAATATAAAACACTTCATTGTATGTTTAGTTTAGTTTAGTTATATTAACGTCCCGTTTGAAGTAACACAAGGGCTATTTTGGGACTGACCTCGTAATTTTAAACTGCGGTCAGATGACGAGGACGACACCTGAGCTAGCACCCCCTTTTCCACACCACACCAGCGGGAGGACGTTTGGTCATGACGGATTTAACGTGCAACAGACCCCCTTACACGACGGTTCTTCGGTGGAACAGGGTCTCGAAAATGAAACCCTCCGGCTTCGAGCCGAAACCTTACCACCAGGCCACCACGGCCCACTTCATTGTATGATCACACTTGTAGTGTAGGGGAATTGTTTTTGATAGGGAAAGTATACATAATTATATTTATTTTAATAGGTTATGTGTTTTGAGTTTCGATCTGGATATGAAAGAAAAAATAACAGCTTTTAAATAAATAACTATTGATCCAGTCTTAATCTTAAATAATAACTATTTCTAACAAATTTCATAATTTCTTAATAAAATTATTGAGGTATTAATAATAAATAAAATGTATTGTCAAACATTATAATAGTAAATTCTATAAATAAAAAATTTGAAAAAAATATGTTTTAATCTTATTTTTTTATTGGGACGAAATGTTTGGAATTCAAATTAATTTTGTAGTTATGGTTTACAACGAGATAAAAAAAATATTTTAATAGAATTTAAATTTGATATAATTGGAAAATAATACAATAAATATAAAAAAATTAGTTTTTGTTTCTAAAATAACTCAGGAAAATTACAATATTTTAATAGGCGTGTACACCTAATTTACAATTAAATTAGTTAAACTTATTTCTTAACATAATTATATAAGAGTAAATGCATTTTTAATTATTTGTGGAATACCTATTTTTTTTCCAATGGTTCAAACAAATTCGAGGGGTTGTTTCCGAATTAGTAAAAAAAATATTTTATTATTTTTTATTATTAAATAAATTAGACATCTTATGAGAAATTAATAAGTGCCATTTTGAGATTTAAAATGTACTTTTTATCTGTAAAGTCACTTATAGCATGAAGCATTTAGAAACAACCCATCTACACTGATTAAAGGAACGAGTGATTTTATCCAAATAAAAAAAATCATTTCATTCTTCTGTTTATTTTTTCTTCCATTAAATAATACCTTTTTTGGTATGGAAAATTAATAAATATCATTCAGATAGAAGAATACACTCATTATATTCTTCAGTTTAATTATTTTTCAATTCCTATTATTAGTTCGCATTCTCCCTATATATATACATTCATGTCCAAAATTAAGGTCACAAACATAAAATCTGCGAAACATGAAAAACTCTTCACTGTGTTGCCACGAAATTTGGCACAGAGGTACACTACAATGGAAGAAAGAACATAGACATATAAGAACGTGGAAAAGATTTCAATTGGGAGTTAAGAAACAGGATATATCAAAAAGTGTTACATTATGAATCAGAGATAAAGCATTTATCTCGGGGAAAGTCTGTCTAATATGGAGTATGACCACCGTGCACAGCTATACAGGCTTCACAACGAGCTTTCATACTGTTTATGAGGGTGTCAATAAATGCTTGGGGAAACAAAGCCCATTCTTCCAAAAGCGCGGTTTTTAACTCTTGGAGGGTATTAGGAAGGGGGTTACGTTGTGCAATGGGTCTTCCGAGACCATCCCAACTAGGATTGTGATCCGGAGACTTCGAGGGCCAGTCCATACGTCGAATATCCTCTTCCTCAAGAAAATCATCAACGATCTGGGCTCTGTGTGGAAGCGCGTTTTCATCCATAAACATGAAGTCTGGGTCAAACGCACCCCGGAACAACCTCACATGGGCTTTAAGGATCTCATCCCTATAGCGATGTGCATTGACAGTACCCGCATCGAAGACGTGCAGTGGGGTACGTCTGCACAACATTATGCCACCCCAGATAAGGATTTCTCTGCCACCAAATCTGTCGATTTTTTTTTTACGTAGGAGGGA
Source organism: Argiope bruennichi (assembly GCF_947563725.1). Classification (NCBI taxonomy): domain Eukaryota; kingdom Metazoa; phylum Arthropoda; class Arachnida; order Araneae; family Araneidae; genus Argiope; species Argiope bruennichi. The sequence goes on from NC_079157.1 coordinate 33,946,578, forward strand.
TGATAGCGAGCTCCTCGCTCTCTCCAGATGAATATTCGGCGAGTGTCACTCTGTGTGGTAAATCGCGACTCATCACTGAAAAGAACACGCCCCTAATCTTGCTGTGCCCAAGACTGATGTGTTTGGCACCACAACAGCCGGGCCTTTCTGTTGGATGCAGTCAAAAGGACGAACTCAACTGGCCGCCGGGCATAAAGAGCCCTTTCAGCTAGACGTCTGTATACGTTTTGTCTGGAAATTCTTATTCCAGACGCAGCAGCAAGAGCATGAGCAAGTTGAGTAGCCGTTGTCAGCGTATGCCGTCGTGCGCTTAATGCCAAATAGCGATCCTGTGGAGGCGTCTTTGCTCTGAGACGGCCTTGGCCAGCTTTCCTGGTTACAGTACCACTTGTTTAGAATTGATTCCACAACCTGGATATCACATTCGGTGCCACTTGTAACCATCTAGCCACCTCCGCTTGAGACTGCCCAGCTTCAAGCCTACCAACGGTTCTCCATCTCAAGACATCGTCTAAACGATTATGAGAACTCATTCTCACTGGAAACAGGTTAAAAGTTTTGTTTTAATGCAATATTCTCAAAATTGCAGGCAAAAATCCCAAATGCATAAACTAATTTCATTAAATTTTACTGGTAGCCATTTAGAATTACTTTGAAAAACATTTTTGTGACCTTAATTTTGTGGACATGAGTGTGTGTATATATATATATATATATATATATATATATATATATATATATATATATATTGTTCTAATTTTCAATCGCTAATAAAATACTTTTCATTCATCCATTCAAGTTCAAATATATTTTTAAAAACTTGTAGTGGATGACACTTGATGTTAATAAAGTTTTTTAAAATATTAATTAATTAATTAAATTTAGTTTTATATGGGAGAAAATAAATAGACCAATAGATGGCAGTACGATGGTGTCATATTGACTAATAAATCATTTTTGTTGTTAACTTTATTTTAAAACTAATAATAATAATAAAAAAACTTGCATCAAGGAAGGACATATCACTGGCTATGATCTTTTTATGGACTTCTGATATGATTTATTCAGTTCAAAAAATTTCTCTTATATAAGATATTTAGCAGGATATAAATTTAGGAATAAATACTGTCAGTGTCGAAGCTTGTAGATCGCTGGAAAAAATTATATAAAATATTAAAGGGTAATTATTTAATAAAAAGTAACTAAAATAAAAATGTTTTTTTGTTGAAGTAGAATTGACTTAAATTTTATATATATATATATATATATATATTACTTGTTTCTTCAGTTAAATAAACCCTGCTCCGTATGGGAAATTAATAAATATCATTCAGATAAATAAATGCACAACTTCAAAATAAAACGAAAAAAATTATAGTAAAAATGGTCTTATCATTATTTTTATGCGTCTCGAAACAAACAAGGAAAAATGAATGAAACTTACGAAAGAGACGTCATGTATCAGACGTAGATTATAAGGAGTGCCGTACTTGAGATGTCGAAATCCAGAATCTTTAAAGTCGTAAATTATATTGAAACCACTCGCTTGAGTCATAGGATTACGTAATTCCTGTACGTGTACCATGAATATTATTTGCTTCAGAATCTCCAACGGAACTATGTCTGGGTTCCATTTCCCTAAAATATGAAAAGCACCTTTTATTATTGGAACCCTAGATACAGTAGCGGACTTGCGACTAGGAGGATTAAGCAGGACTTTCAGGACTCTAGGCTAAAGGAAATCCCAAAGATTTAGATAAAATAAAGATGATATTAGCTTAGTTGCGAATTAAATAAATCCCCATGAAATGCACATTTTAGAATAGAATAGAAAATGGACTGATTGCCAACCCACGGAAATCATGGGATACGCAGCTGGAGAGTTTAACCGCCATTCAAATGGGAAAATCCATAAAATTGTCAAAGCAATATGTATTTCGGGGAGACAATATTATAGATTATTGATAGTTAAGTAAAACAAAATAGTTTGGCACAATTGCGAAGCTTCAGTAAAATTTACACGATTGTTAAATTTGAATTGTTAAAAGCATATTTTAATAAAATTTGAAACCACCTAAAATTCACTTTTATTTAATACTAGCCGCCTTTGGTGACCAGCCGGTTCGCCAATCTTAATGTTCGTTAAAATTTTAATAATTAAATATTTTACGCAATTCCAACTTTAATAGATTCTTCAGCAAAATATTTTAAAACTTCAAATTTTGATAGTCATATAATTCACTCATAATATTATAAAGGCCTTTAGTCATAACGTGATATGTATCTCTCTAATTTTCTGTTACCCCTCGTAGAATGTATGCTTTAAATTAAAGTGTAAATGATTAATCTGCAATTAATATAATAATATTTTTTACTGAAACAAAGCATTTTTTTAATAATATGATTACTGATAATAGAGTCACAGAGCGTTTAAACTTTATGGGCACTAAAGAATATCTTTCTTAATTTATGTAATATCTTAAGAATTTGTCAACAAAAATTTCTCAGATTCATCATGAACGGATCGATTCATTAACAATGTTTCATTTTAAATGCATCAAACACTAAGAAAATAAAATGAATCGTTTAAAATAATCGGTCTAAAACAGGTTTAAAAAAACTACTTAAAAAACGATGTACTTAAAACTATAAGCATATACAAAAAATATATAAGTAACATAAATACAATTTACTTACAAAAGCATGCAACTAACCTAAAAATAATTTAAATCATCCGTTCATAACGGTTGTCATGGCAACAATCAGAACACTGCGCATGTGTGAATTTTCTTCGCCAGTTACGTTAACGCAAATGCATGAATTTTTCTACGCCAGTTGGGGTAACGCTATGCAGATTATACATTTTTAATTTCCTTTATCTTGTGTTATTTTAATTCAAAAGTACTTCAGAATGAATCTGAAACATGGATTAATTAAAAATGTTTCATTTTAAATGCATAAAACATTAAGAAAATAAACAGAATCGTTTGAAATAATCCGACGAAAAATATTAACCCTAGCCTCATTACTGTTGGGAGAAAAAAAAAACGGAAGCCTTAGTCATTTGGCGGTGGAGAAAATTGAAGATTTTTTTGGCGGAAAAGTTGGCGGTGGGGAAAATGGAAGATTTTTTTGGCGGGAAAGTTAGTTTTTAATTAATAAATAAAATTCTAATTAAAAATTCGAAAAAAGGAACCCCAGGTGCACATTTCCGACCTCCAAGGTATACATGTACCAAATTTGGTAGCTGTATGTCAAACGGTCTGGCCTGTAGAGCGCCAACACACACACACATTGAGCTTTATTATAAGTATAGATTTTCGAAAATTATTCCGAGAAAGGGCAATTATTTAAAATTCTAATCAAAATTAGAGAAGCGCATTTCCACATCCCAAAGCATGTAAAGAGTAATTATTGGAGATGCCATGTTATGTAGAGAATAAACACACACACACACACACACACACACACACACACACACACACACACACACACACACACACACACACACACACACACACACATATATATATATATATATATATATCACATACATATATATATATGTGTGTGTGTGTGTGTCGTGTATATGTGTGTGTAGTGTAATAAATCACTACCTTAGCATATTTTTTGTGACTGTGCAATTTGTCTTCTATGACTACACATTACACTACAATACACACACACACGTATATATATATATATATATTTGTGTGTGTGTGTATCGTATATATGTGTGTGTAGTGTAATAAATGTGTGTATAGTGTAATAAATTACTACCTTTGCATATTTTTTGTGACTGTGCAATTTGTCTTCTATGTTTTTTTACATACACACTACACACTACACTACAATGCCTACACACACACACACACACACACACATATATATATCACATACATATATATATATATGTGTGTGTGTGTGTGTGTGTGTGTGTCGTGTATATGTGTGTGTAGTGTAATAAATCACTACCTTAGCATATTTTTCGTGAATGTGAAATTTGTCTTCTATGTTTTTTTTTTACATACACACACTTTTTACATACATGGTTATATAAATACGTCTTAGAAATTTTTCAAAATATATTCGTAAATATATTTTTTTAAAAGTAATTGCGTTGGAAAATACAGTTTCTTCTCAAATTACATGTTATAAAAATAATACTCATGAAAAAACATATTACTTATTATTTTTTAAAACGTATTTATTTTTCCAGTATACAAAGGTATATAGAAAACCATATAAGGGAAAATACAACAATTATACGAAAAAAAAACTGACAATGGGTAAAATTGGCCGTTTTTTTAATTGGCAACATCGGTTTTCGAAGGCGTTTTAAATATATAGGTTAAGTACAAATATAAAAATTAGTCTATAAATTCTGTAGATATTTCTCCTGATATATTAATATATTTGAGAATTTTTTTCAAAATACATTATCTCTAGAAAAATTAATTATATTTGAATATACACATCAGAAACAGCCGAATAAGAACATTCATAGAAAAAAAGTTCTGTGCAATTATCCTCATCACTAAAATCAATTTCTGTTTCATTCAAAAGTCTCTGAAATTCTGTTTTATAACGAGGATCAGTAAGTTGGATCAAACACCCTGTTTAAGAGCCATCTTCTAAGTCTTGTATAAAACCGGAACACTAAACGGGAGGCGCGATCTCACAGACATATAGCAAAGAAATAGTTGTAATATTTAAAAACGCATCCGCATGAAACCGGTTGAAAAAGTGCACTTGTAGTGAAGGTCACAAAACAGGAAGCTACAGATTCAATCCATTTGATTGAGTTAAAAATAGATAAGGGATGACCGAAAGTACAGACGGTCTGACAGACCCCACCTCCCCAGTCAAGGGATATAAATATATGTGTTTCTCATACTCTCTGTCTCTCTCTCTCTCTCCTTGTGCGTGTAAAATATACTTTGAATAAATAGTCTGGTGTTCTTCTTTAATTAATGCAACTATTAATGTTGTTTAATTAATTAATTTTAATTAATATATATATATATATATATATATATATATAGTGAAATTATGTGTACAGCATCTTTTGATAGCGTTAAGACATACAGTGATGACATAGCTACTTCTTACAAAAATGTATTCCGATAATGACAAGTAAAATGTTATCGCTCTTTTATCTAACTTCGAAACAAATATATGTTTTGATGCATATAATTTAACTAAAATCCATTAATAATTCATGTCAAGGCGTTCTCTTAAAAACGTTAACTCACTCCGGGATTGAGAATTATGAATCAGTGAAATATGTTCATGGACTCTATCCAGTTACTTTTTTATTAATCAGTGATATTGAAAACTTTTATGACAAGTGAAAAATTGTAGTATAGATTCATTGTGTCGATCGCACCGTCTCTTGTATTCTTTTTCCGGTCTTTCTTCAAATGAAACAGAGCTTCCTATTGCCTTGTAATAATATATCAGTTTCAGAATTAGTGGATTTCATGTATGGAAAGCGATTCCATCACAGATTAATTTTGTATGAGGGTCTAGTGCATGAGAATTCTGGTATGTTGAATCAAAAATTTTCCTTGATGTGGTGAGAAAGTTTGAAAATTAAACCCCAAAGTCAAGTAACTCTCCCATCTTCTGACAATGGCTCAAAATTACAAGATCCTCCAAAAACTACGGCTAAAAAATTGTAATATCTCTAAATGAATCCAAATAAAAGTTGACTGCTAGTTAATTTTCCTAAAGAATATTTCAAGACGGCTACCTACTTTTAAAAAAGTTTGTTCCTTACTTGAAGCCATTATTCGTTTTCGAATATACCGTTAAAAAATCCTCGACTAGAACAGTCCTCAGTAAATTTTAACAAGACACATCGACTGCAATATATGTACATATATCTATATATCTACACATATACACGCATATTTGATGCATATATATATATATATATATATATATATAGAGAGAGAGAGAGAGAGAGAGAGAGAGATGGTAAAAAATAAATATAAATGATATTATATTAACTGAAAAATAAGTTTAAAATATTTATTGACTGTACATTTAAATGCAAGGTATTATGAAACAATGACTTACCCAATTGAAAAACCATAGTTACAGAACCATCCTTTAATCGATGAGGCAATTTAGAGACAAATCTGTAGTCTTCGTATTGGGTGAAGTCAAAACTTACGTTACGGAAGAAATATTCGTGATTTTCTCTCAATCGCAAAAAGTTTAGAATCTTCCAAAATGCTATATCGATTTCATAATCAGTACTTATGAGATATGCTCTTAAGAAATCTTCCTCAAATTTTATACCTCTAGAAAGATCGTCACCTGTTTGAAAATAAAAAGACGGAAGCCAAATTATTATAACGGTGTAAAAGATTTCTAATACACACACACACACTATATGTATATATATATATATATATATATATATATATATATATATATAATTGTCTTGCATATATGTGTGCATACACAGGGTTAGCAAGAAATAAGTTACACACTTCAGAGGGTTCCAAAATGCGTTTAATTGGTCCAAATAAGATAAAATTTCAACTGCAGATTATTTAGATGATACGCTTTACATTTATTAATTAAAAACATTTAGTACAAAAATTGACCAATAGATGGCACTGTAACAAAAATGGCATTTGTTTGCATATATTGAAAATGTGAAACGTAATTTGCATTAAAGCGCATGTCATTAGCGCCTTATATTTCCTTGGATAAAAAGAAGGCAGATTCTACACGAACATTAATTTCTACTTTGTTCGATATGCCTTCATTGCAAGAAAAAGAGCAAATGGTGAACTTGTTCTACCAGAACCAACAAAACTCCGTTGCTGCTATAAAGGAATTTCATCGTATGAAGCAGATACGAAGAAGTCCAATGTCTCCTGGTGCCCTATGCAAGATGATGCAGAAATTTGAAAAAAACTGGGCAACTTGGCATTCCTTCAGGTAGTGGACGAAGAAAAAAAATCCCCCAGTCTTCCAGGGCGAAAATGTTGCGACCGCGCTCGTTGAAGACAGCAGTTAGTAGCAGCATAATAGTGTGAGTTTGCCAGTTATTTCCCATGTACTTTATATGCCGTATTCAACTGTACGAAATATCGTAAGGCAGATTTGACATTTTTATCCATATAAAATTAAGTCTGTGCACCTGTTGCAGGACAGGGACTTAAAGGTCCGTAAAACTTTTGCACTTCACTTCTTTGCTCGAAAGATGGTCGACACAACTTGGCCATGGTACATTCTGTGGAGTGATAGGCCCATTTTTGCCTCAATGTTCAAGTTAACTCCAACAACTGTTGAATTTCGGCAAAGGAAAACCCTCACGTTATCCAGAAACTACCCTTGCATCCTGAAAAAGTCACAGTATAGTGTGTTTTAAAGCTATTTTTATCATTTGAACGAATTTATTTGAAAAGATAACTTCTAATGGAATCCAAACATGTTCCGACACAGGAAAACGGTACCATGATATGGTGAGTCATTTTGTAATCCCGGCACTTCTACAACGTGGATGCCTTCAAGACATCATTTTCATGCAGGATGGTGCACCACCTCATATTGATCGTCGTGTAAAGCGATTGTTTATGCAGCATTTCACAGAAGCACGAGTTATCAGCCGTCATTTCCCGGATAGCATGGCCTCCTCGCTCTCGGGACATTACCCCTTGCGTCTTTTGGTAATGGGGTTCTTTGAAGGATAATATCTACCGTCAAAAGCCATCTATCTACCAGATCTGAAGGACAGCATTCGGCGCTATATTCCTAATATTCTGGCGGACTCACTCTGGTCATCTATAGAAAATATGGTTCTCCGATTAAAGCATACTGTTAAAAATGAAGGCGGACATATTGAGCGATTTTAATTTTACTCCATTTAACAATTATAAACCATATTAAATGTTTTTTTTGTGTATTACAAAGCCACCTAACTGTGCATCTTTGTACTTTTTCTTTATTTAATGAATGCAAAGCGCATCATCTCAATAATGTGTAGTTCAAACTTTATTTCATTTGGATGAATAGAACGCATTTTAGAGCCCTCTGAAATGGGTAACTTATTTCTTGCCAACCCTGTATATATATATATATATATGTGTGTGTGTGTGTGTGTGTGTGTGTGTAAAATGTTGCAGTAATTGCTGCATACTTTACATAGAAAGAAAAGTGGCGAGAAATACTTCAATCGACATCGCTGCCCACCAACAGAAGATACCAACATTTTTACTACGAGATTTTGACAGGGATTTCTTTGACGTGTGTAGATTTAAGAAAGAGAATCTGATGTATCTTTGAACGAATATTGTATGAATAAAGGATTTATATCTTTTCACTAAGAGTGGGAGAAAAGAAAATTGCGAGATCAGCCATTTTATAGAGCTCGCGTAGAAGTAAGTAGAAGTAATTAAATAAAAAATGTGGGAATTGGATCAGGAAATAAGACAACATTTTAGAGTGTAAAATAGTCGGCTAAATTCAGATAAAAATTAGGAAATGAATAAGATTAAGATTAAGATTAAGCGATATCATTGAACACTCACATACACATGTATGTCAGCATTCTTAAAATTAATTATATTAATTATTTTCCAATCATTTGAATTCAAACATCACTTAAATATTAACCTCGTCCGTGTGTGAGTTTTTATTTAATACATTCACACTCTGTGATCGTCAAAACAGATATATTTTATAGACAAAAATGAAAGGAAATTGCCTTTAGATTCTATAGAATCTCTGGATATGTTCTGTATTGTTATGTAATTCCTATCGCTCTCTTTTATTACTTTCTGGGATAGAGCATTTTAGTTTCAAATCATGAATTAAATGAAAGATTAACGTTGAAAGAAGCTGAAAATTTAGTCTGCTGCCTGATAAAAAATGATGATAATAATCAATGAAATCTTATGTTTCGAAGGTTTTTTAAAGTGGAAATAGACTTCTCAAAACCATTAATACTATGGTTATGATATGTTCACAATATGGTATGGAATTCAGAAAATCGAAAAAAATCCTAGAAATATCATCCAATATCTATCTATTAGAATGGGATTCATTAACATGGGTTTTTTTAAAAAATAGTTTTCTATATCTAAAGCGGAACAAGGATAGATAATATTTATAAGAATATCATTATGTAAACAATTTTTTATTGCAATTGGCTCAAATATAAACTTTAAAAAAAACTACGCCGAACCGTGCAGCCATCGCTAGAGAGATTCTTTGTAGAAGATATCGCAAGAGTAACATTCATTTTTCCCAATTTGGATTGGGAAGAATAAATGCTGCTCTCCCAATTCTAATTGTGTCAATGTCTTGTTGATTGTATTGTAGTACAAGTCAAAATTACAACATTTAACCCGTAACAAGAGACATGGAGTCAAAATGACTCTTTGTTATCTTTCCTTTTTTTTTTTGGAGGAGGGTTGTTAACAGTTACCAAAAATATTACAAAAGTCAAATTTTATAAAATTAATTGTTAGAAAGATGTTATAAGAGAACTCTCAATAATCTTTTATTGAGTATTTAAGTCACTTAAATATTACGGAATGACACTAATGCTAATAACTATTAGAAATATCAAAAAAAATCAAAATGAAAATATTTAAATATTATTTTAAGAATATTTCTTTATTCTTTTTGCACCATTCAAATTAAAAGTGGTTTCAGAGATATGGATTCAATGACTCCACAGATAACAACGAAAACTTTGAAAAAGAATAACCCGGTTTTACGTACGTGTTTATACTTTGACTTCTGCCAACATACTGCTGTAAGAACACCATGAAGGTACTGACGAGATGATTGAATTCAAGGACAAAATACCACGTGATAATGAACAACGTGAGGGCATTTTGACTCCCATCTAAAGTTACGGGTTGATATTGTAAAACACAGTACAATATTATTTCACTTGTTCATACATACATTTTCTTTCCGTTTTATGAGGCATTTTACATACTCCATTAAATATTGCTACAAACCAATTTCGCTTTTTATTCTGTAACTAATTTATATGAAATATATATTATATTTCACATTATTGTACATCTGTTGTTGTTTATTATGGCACTTGTCATAGAGACGCCCGCTGACTAAGTCACCGATTTTAAGGCGAGAGAGCGTTTCTTGTATTCAATAGAGCCCTCGAGGTCCAAGAGTACGTCTTAGCTACTAGCCAAGGGGCGGACTTCATTCATGCATTTCATTCCCTTATCTATACATCGTAAATTAGGCCTGAATCAGAGAACGATTACCTCTTAACCTGTACCCCCAGTGGTGTTGTCTCAACATGGAGGACTTTGTGGCCACGACAGATTTATACGTGCACCAGCCACCACATATACAGAGAGTCTTCACCCGTCGGAGTTTGTGCTCGCAACGTCATTGAAGCAAACTCAACTCCCTACCAACCAGGCTATCCAGGCCCTAGTTGTACAGCTTAATTAATGTACATTTTGTGTTATTAATGCGCATTAACATACAAAATATTATTAATGTACAGATTAAATTAATCTTGTTATCTTTGGACATCATTAATATACAAAGATGACAATCAAAGATGCACATTAATTATATATCTTTGATTGTCTTCTTTGTAAATGTCAACTTTGCATCATCTTCGATTCCATCGTTGTGTTATTTTTCAATTAATTCATTGAAATGGTCAATAGTTTAAGCTTATGGATGCAATTGTAAGGATAAAATAAAATAATTAATTAAGATCAAATATTACCCTTTAACTTTTCCTTAAGCTCTTTTAGATATTTCCAATCCTTTTTATGTGCTTGATGTGAAACTTCATCGGCGTTTTCATAAATGGATGCAGAAATATGTTCAATATATAGTGGATAAATTTCATTTTTCTTGATATCCTTTGATATTTCTATTACTTGCTCTTGTAAGATAATTTTATTTTTCTGCAAAAAATGGAAGCGTGTATGAATTATTTTGATTAAGATAACAAAACACATAGAGAGAAAAAAAATGGCTTTAAGACTAATTTGTGTTGATAAAATTGAAATAAATTGTTTGTTAGTATATATATTTAAGCATTATGCAATTCCACATCCCTTAACGATTAAAATGAAATTTGATAAACATGTTCCTTAAATCTTAAATGGATTCATTGTGCATTTAAAAGCTACTACGACCCATAAGGTGGTGAAATAATAATTGAAAGATTTTAATTTACTTTGCCATAGTTTCTAAACAATTATTGCATTAAAATTATTTTTACATTATCTTAAAAATTGTTAAAAATTAGCCTCTCAATGACATAAATTTCATTTTTAAAATTTACTGCTATTGTTTAAAATTAATTTAAACTTATTTTATAACAATATCATTTTTAACATTTTAACACAAGACATTTTAACATTTTTCTAGTTTTAATATAAAAAAAAGGGCTTAAATGGAAACAATTTTCCAAACCACGGTTTTATAATTTATTGAAAAATGGAATTGTCTTGATTATTTGACTTAGATTTTTCATTTGTAATTTTTACTACAGTTATTATTAAAGGATTTTAAAACCAGTTTTTCTGAATTCCAATAATAGATGCCGCCCTTCATTAACTTAATATTTATTAAAGATATTTACTTAAGTAATTTATATCTATATGCAATAAACAGAACTGTTTAAGGCCTAGGTAATAGTATGATTGAAATAAAAATATTAAAATCAGAAGCTTAGAAATATTTTGCAGAAAAAGGTATTAAGAGACTAATTTACATAAAATATTTAATTGAAATTTTAACGATAATTAATACTGGTGAACCGGTTGGTCGCCAGAAGCTGTTAGTACTTATAATAAAGTTCAATGTGTGTGTGTGTTGGTGCTCTACAGGCCATACCATTCGACCTATAGTTACTAAATTTGGCACTTGTATATCTTGGAAACCGGGAATGTGCACCTCGAAAAGATTTTTTTTCAATTTTTAATTACAATTTTAATTAATTAAATTTAAACGAAATTTCTGCGTTCTATCGCAATAATTTCCGAAAATATTACAACACAAAATCGATATCATCATATTGAAGTTCAAAAATAATTCTTTCAATGATACAAATATTTTGACATATAAATTAAATTTCTGTTTTTAATAAATTTAAAAAAAATAATTTAATCAAATTTACCAACAATTTATTTCGCACAAAATAAAAATAAAATTTAAGTTAATGGGAAAAATTAAGCTTTTATCAATGCGTTGCCATCACATTGGCAAAAGCTCAAATTATAAAATAAGTTAACTATCATTCCAAATTAAGCAAAATTAAGCAAATTTTCAGCACGTGTATGTATGAAATGAAATAAATATGAAAGATGATATTTTCTGAAAAGTAAACGCAAGGAAACGCTTTCTATGATCTTTTACAATACCTATTTTACTGATTCAATGAAACAGTTTTATATAAGTATAATTTAATATGTGCATCTACTCTAATAGGAGCATAACAGCTAATTTTTAAACTTTTAGTAATGGACAAACATCTGCTAATAAACGGTCTGAGTGAAATAAATAATTATATTTTATGTAAATTGAGTCAATAAATGTTAATGAATTACGAATTTTAAAATTTTACTTAATCCTATGCCCTGTCAATCATATTTAACAAATTATTCTTGAGAACTTGCACTTCAGTCAACTAAATCAATCAGTAAAGCTGCCTGATTTATGAAAACTTGAATATCACTATTCTATAAAAACAAACGATTGTAGATTCTTTATCGACCGTCTCAAAGAAGCCAATCATCTCTCAAAATTTCTCAAGAGCAGTTCTCCTAGATTATGAAAATGCCGATTGTTTTAAATTTGTAATATACCAAACTTAATAAATCGGTTAAATTTGATCGCAGAAAGTAGAAACATTTATTTATTTATTTAAAAGTTGGAGTGTCAAGAACTTTTTGCAGAATATGATTTCTTAGGATCCAAAGATTGTCTGAAATTTAAATTTTATAATTTTATGAAGTATATTTGTAGCCGTGAAAATAAGATATTATTATTGAAATCATTGAATCATTTAAAAAAAAAAAGAAAACTAAAAACTAAATTTTTTATTCAATCCCCGAAATTTTTATTGCATAATTCTTTGAGATATTATAAATTATGAAAAGTATTCTGTAGTGCACATAAGATTTCAATGCCGAACGAATCTGGTTTTATTTTCATAAAAAAAAAATGCTTGGCTTCAGCAAAAAAATATTTTTATATCAATTTAGGTTTCATCATTTCCACTTTAACTTAAAATGAAATTTCACTGGCAATGATAGAAAATTAGAGAGAGATCTGTAGTACAATGAGCATAATGGTTTAAGGCCTACATAATAGCACAAATGTATACGATTATCAAAATTTGAAGTTTAAAAATATTTTGCTGAAACACCTGTTATGAGATCAAGTTAAATAAAATATTAACTGAACATTTTAGAGAGCATTAATACTGACGAACAGGCTGGTCGCCAAAGGCGGATAGTGAAAATAATCAAAACCTGTTGCATGAAATACACTCTCGCTTATATATAATTAAATTAAAAGAAATGCTAACAAATTCTATCATCGCCATTCAATTAAATAATTCTTTTTGAAAAAAATATTCTATAAAATATTTTATTTATAATTTCTTTTATATTATATTATAATTGTTATTTTTTGTTCTTTAAAATGCTGAGCAAATTGACTGATTTTTAATCCGTGACTGGAGACATTGTCAAAATGACTGATTATCACGAGGTATTTTGTCTCCGAATACAATCATCTCCTCAATACCTCCAAATTGTGATCCTCGGGGGGGCACCTCGAAATGAGGTTGAGATGCTTCCGGCATGGTGGTTGGATCTCGCCACCCTGGAGGGTACACTAATAGGTGGGGGATCTGGCTCCTGCCATCGATGACGGGACGTACTTCCTTCGGGGAGGGTTGTACCGTGACCGGTGACGGCCCTTAGGACTCAACCACAGTTCCCGCCAATTGCTGTTGCGGCGGTCCGGTCATTCAGTTTTATGGTTTAAATCCGTGTGCCTTAGGGCGGGTCGGAGAGTTAGATCGTTGATACCTCCAACTTGTTGTTTTAGCAGTGCGTTGGCAAAAGTCTAAGTATGAACCAGTGCTCATAACCGAGTTATTTTTTTTCAAACTTTTTGTTGTTATTTATGGGGTTATGTCCCCAAGTCTATGAAACTGCTTTTAATTTAAATAATGCAAAAATAATTAAGAAATATTCTTAAAATAATATTTTAGAATATTGCATTCTTCATTTTTGCTTGTTAAATTCTAATAGTTATAAACATTAGTGTCATTCCGTAATATCCAAACGAAGCAAATACTTTTTGAAAGATTCTTGAGATTTTTCTTATAACGTCTTTCTAACACTTAACTTTTAACATTTAACATTTTAATATTTTTGGTAACTACATGATTTCCAGAATATATTATGTTTCCAAAATAAATTCCAATGCAGTTTACAAGAACAAAAAAAGAAAAATAACAATGGAATCATTTTGACACCATGTCTCTGATTACGTGAGGAAATTCATGTCTCCAGTTAAGGGGTTAATTGCATTTCAAATGTAATTTAAATTAAAAATGCGAAACGAATCTTTTAAAGCAACAATTGTTTGTTCTTTTCACTGATGTATTGATTTTTACTTTTTCTAATACGTAGTGAAAAAATTTGTCAAAAATTTCGAATTCGCAATTCTGATGAATCTCCACTTTTTGGATCTTTCATGAGTTCGAAAAAACATTTTCGAAAAATGTCTGCCTGTCTGGGACAAAGACAACTCAAAAACGATTTCAACTAGATAGATGAAATTTGGTATAATATTTTTAAACCAGATTTGTAGATTACTGTCAAATTTTAAGTAAAATCTGTTCAGAGATAATCCAACAGACCGGATTTTCGAATTCAAGTTAACATAGTAATAACGAAATGAAGATATCTAGATAGATAAGATTTGTTACACAGATTTAACGTTTATAGTGTATATACTTATCAAATTTCGAGCCAAATCCAACAAAGAGTTGAACTGTCTGTTGGTCTGTATTTTCAGAAACATGTAAACGCAACAGATCAAAAACTGGCATAAATATATCAAATTAGGTATGGAATTTTGTGACTAAAATTGCGGTTTTGTGCCAAATTTTTGTCTTAATCGGTTGAAAAAAACGTGTCTAAAGCACAATGTCGATTTTCGGGTACTATTAATTTCGGGTACTATGCCAGGAATTTATCGCCAAAAGACTCGCCAAGAATGATATGAAAGATTCAGTAGAAATGCTATTTTCGGGTACTATTAACCGCATGCCAAGAATTTATCGCCAAAAGACTCGCCAAGAATGATATGAAAGATTCAGTGGAAATGCTAAATTCATGCCAAAAGTAAATATTTTAAAACTATTGCCCTTTATTGCCATACAAAGCGTTTTTTGGCATGACCAATTTTTTAGATGGCATGCGAGCAAATTTTGGGGAAATCACCTCTGCTAGTTTTCTACACTATTCGATATGCTACTTCGAACAAAGGCGTGGGAACAAGTATCTAAAATAATATAAAAATTAAATTAAAAGCATTAATATAAAATTTTATATCTGAGAATCCCGAGTGCGTTTCTTACCTATTAGCATTATCTATGATCCGGATTTCATTGTTGTAAGAACTACAGATTTGTGTGAACATTCAAAGCATGCGCACAAACACACACTAATAACTAAATGTTTTCTTTTATAAGTATAAATTCATTAATAAAATTTAAGAAATCTGAGAAAAAAATAATAAATACTAATTTACTTTTCCAAAAACAGCATTGTTTAAAACTTAATGATCCAAACACTATAAAAAGTTAAAATTTCGCTAAAAATTACATTATTTTTATAAAAAAATTCTTTTATTGGATATACTAGTCTTTGAGCTATCCAAAACAGGCTTACTTTTGTCTCTACTTTAATTATAAGTCAAGATATTAATATATTTGTAATGATCGGTAAACATTTTAATAACCGGAAACACCAATTTAAAGGGACAAAAACATGATAAAAATTTCTATAAACACAAATTAAGTTTTGAATACGGAAAAGTTTTTGAACGGAAAAGCGCAAAATGTCAATGCGACGACGTTTTGTGGGAATTTGTACCTAAAAATGTTTTTGTTGAGCTCCGAACCCTCAGATTAGCTGCATTTATGCCTGTAGTACATTTTAACGAACGTTTTATACTGAATGTTCTTAAGTTTATTGGAGTGTATCCTACTGCAAATGCCGTTAGACATTTGCTGAGCTTGATAAAGACAGAATAAATGAATCTAAGCGGCATTCGCTGCCAAATGCAAAAATTGGCAGATAAAAATTAAAATGATTAAAAAAGGAAAATCACTAAAAGCCGAGGAAAAAGAAGGTATAACCTATAAATGTGGTCAATTTTAAGTATGAACGCAATTTATTATTAAAACACGTTAATGTATACTTTAAATGCATTTTTCTCAAACTGGTATTTTGCTTATTTTTAATCACTTGAAATCAAATAACTCAAAATATAATAATCATATTACTATGAAATTTAGTGGACATTGCCTTTATACTATTTTCTACGGAATTAACTAAAAGAATTGAGATTGAGTGAATATTTTTTTTTTAAATTTACAACCTATAGTCTGAATAATTATGCTATAAATTTACTAAAAATTTTAAACGCTTGTAGTTCGTTCCCTAGAGAAAATTATGCAGTTTATTTTGTTATAAATTTTGTTCGGATGAGAGTAATAGTTTTTGGTGTTGCCAATTTGCAGCTTTTTAAGAATTACCTTAATTTATGCAATTAAATACCAATTTTCGGAAATTATTATTGTTTATTTCAAATATTGACATTCTATTGCTACTCTTTAATAGCCTTAAACTCAGAAATATAGTGAAAGAATGTCTACACCATGTGTTTCTAAAAAAGTGCTCCAAACGTGTTCCAATACATTAAAAATGGCAAAACAAAAATAAAACCCTGTTGCTATAAATTAAAAAAAATATTTAACATGTATTCGAATATTTTTATATTATTAAATTGAAAAAAAAATCATTTATGCTATTCAAATTGAATGAATCATAATATCTTACCAAATATACACAACAACTTCCTGCTAGAAACAACACAATCAGAAGGAACAACCTTTTATGTAATCTACGTTTCATGTCGCGGCTGTGAAATGGGTGAAACAAAATTACGCGTGCAGTACATTTGTGTAGAGGAACTAAATGAGGTTCTTCAAACGTTTTCTCTCACCTGTTTGAGATATCTGCGCAAATCAAAAATGCAGTTTCATCATAAAAGGGGAAAAATTAATTTCGTGTATACAAGAAATACTAAACATTATTTTTCAGTTTTTTTTAAATCAAAGTATTAGGTGTAAAACAATATAAATGACAATTATACAAAAAATATATTTAATAAATAAATAAATAAAGATAAAAGAAAGGATATATTTTATAAATACATTTAAAAGATAGAAGAAAAGATATATTTTATAAATAAATTAAAACGATAATTGAAAATATATATTTTATGAATAAATTCAAAAGATAAAAGAAAAGGTATATTTTATAAATAAATTAAAAAGATAAAAGAAAATATTTAATTTATGAATAAATTAAAGTTAAATGAAAAGATATATTTTATAAATAAATTAAAAAGATGAAAGAAAAGATAAATTTTATAAATAAATTGAAAAGATAAAGGAAGAGATATATTTTATAAATATATTAAAAAGATAAAAGAAAATATACATTTTATAAATAAATTAAACAGATAAAAGCAAGGTTATATTTTATCAATAAATTTGAAAATATAAAATAAAAGATTTATTTTATAAATAAACTAAATATACATTTTCGACATTTTGGCAATCTGTTAGTTCGCACGGTTTAATGGTTGTTAAAAATTCCAATTAAATATTTTTTGAAATTTGGTCATAATGATATCTTCCAGGAAAATAATTTAAAATTCCTGAAAAATCAGCACAATAATTCCAATTTACTTTTTTAACTAATTTAAATTAATTTAAACAACAAAATTTATTTTTGTGGATGTGTAAGTCACACTAATTTAGAAGCATAGCATCGTTCTTTTTATTGTATTATACATTTTCCCAAATATCTGTCTATATACGGGATGTCCCATAAATTTGTAAATATTTTAAAAATTCATAAAAATTGAAGGAATGAGTATATTTTAATGCGGTTTGCGAAACTGTTATTCTCATGACGGAGGATTTTTTTTTTCATACAAAAAAAAAAAGTTCAAAAATTTGTCGATAGAGGGCGCTAAACACAAGCAAAACATACAATTCTACGGAAAAAAATGCTTTTATTTGCATGCAAGCAATTGTTTACATGCGTATCACACCAGTACTACAGTACTTGTTCTATGTGTCCGCCATCACCACAAATAACAGTTTGGAAGCGGGAGACAGCACTGGTAACTGCATCATACAGCATGCATCATGAATGCATGAGATTTCGTGGCGAATGGCTTCCTTTAGCTGCACTAACGAAGTTGGCCTATGGCGGTACACCCGAGACTTAAGGTAACCCCATAGCCAAAAATCAAGGTGTGTTAAATCTGGTGAGCTGGGGGGTCATTCATGTGTAAAGTGACGGCTGATTATCCGTTCTTCAGTAAAAGTTCATCTCAAAAATGCCTTCATTTCGGTGTCGATGTGAGGAGGTGCCCCGTCTTGCATGAATGTCACTGTGTCAAGGACATCGTGTTCCAATAAGGACGGTATCACTTCCTTCTGTAACATTTCCAAGTAACTTGTTCCATTAACTGAACATGTCTTCCATCCTGCTTTTTTACAGGGCTTTTCAAAGAAAAAAGGGCATACAATAATGGATGCAGTGAAACCACAAGAAACAGTAAAACCGTGGTGAATGCAGGGGCTTCTCAGTGTAAGCATGTGGATTCTCATGTGCCCATATTCTACAGTTATGGGTATTAACTGCTCCATGCAAAGCAAAATGAGCCTCATCTGTCCACAATATTTTCAGCAGCCATCGCGGATCCTCTTCAATTTTCGCCAAAGCCCAATTTGAGAATTCCGATCTCTCAGCTGTATCATTTGGTAAGAGCTGATGTAGCGATTGCAATTTGTATGGGTACGATTGCAATACACCATGAAGGATACGGTACACCGAAGTCTTTGGTATACCAGTTATTCGTGCCACTTCTCGTGCGCTACTGACTGCACTTGTAGACTGTTCCCTTAGCGTGTTCATTTGCGAAGAGACATCGGGGGTACGGACTGTTGTTAAACGAGGTGCACCACTGCTTGGCCGATGACGCAAACTTTTAGTTTCTTCGAAACAGCGTACTAGGGAAACAAGTCCAGCAGGATTGATCGGACCTGAACCTTTCTTCAATCTTTTCTGGGTCCTAAACTTTCGTAAGGTTTCAGCCGCCGATTCGTTGCTGACATAAAACAACTTTACCAATAGTACTTTATCTACCAGTGTCAACATCTTAATACAAACCTTATGCAAACCTTTAGAAATTATGTGTCAATCGCTCACTCTGCCTTTCATAAGACTTTAATTTGCATATTCCCACTGATTTGCTTGTATGTAGCGCCCTCTATTGAGAAATTTTTAAGTTATTTTTTTTTTCTGTATCAAAAAAAATGAGAATAATAGTTTCGCAAACCGCATTCAAATATACCCAGTTCTTCAATTTTTATGAATTTTTAAAGTATTTACAAATTGATGGAACACTTGGTATTTACATATATAATTGTATCAAAGATAGAGAATGATTATTTAAAAATTGATGCATGTTTGAAAAATTTTGTTACTGCTTATTATCATTTTGAGATTTAAAAAAAAATCGCTTTTCTAAAAATTCACGATTGAGCAATACAATAGTCATGTGATCATTCAGTTTAAACCGAATTTTTGCAAAAAAATTTCGAGAAAAGATTTTGGAACTCCCCGATTTTGGGATGAAAATGAACCCATCGTTTTTCAAAATATCGATGTACTCTGATATGCGTAATAAAAACCAGATAATCACGTGTTTGCTTATAACCGTTTTAAACTGGGCAATGACTTAAATTGATTATGACAAACAATGACTTAAAAAAATAATAGTGTTTTTACATGATAACTTGAAATTTGCGATAGCAGATTCGAATCTTATATTTTTATGGATTTACTAAAATCTTGATTTTGAATTTAAGCCTAAAAATGCAGCAACAACAAAAAATAATTCTACGCTCTATACTGGAATCAATAAAATTTGGAAAAATAGGAGAAATCTTCATACCCAGAATATCAACATTAAACAAAAATTCAGAAAAAAAAATATTAATGGCATCTAAAAAAAGACATTTTCAAAACAATTTGAAAGATAATTTTTTAAAATGTAAAAATGTTTTATTTCAATAATGAAATGCATTGTTTCAAAATAGGCTTAAAGTACTGGGTGATCAAGAAATAACAGGAGGTGATCGGAGCCCTGTAAAATGTTATATACTGGACGAAATATAAAAAAAATTGGCCACCATACACATTAAAGTATGCGGTTTCGATTTATCAAGAAAAAAAAATTAGCACCAAATGCTTGTGACATGCGATCGAAAACTTTATTATGTAATTTGCTTATACAGGTACCTTGTGACATGACATAAAAGAAAGGGTTGAGGGAAATTATGTCATTTTGCAAGAATTCCCCGTCGATTGCGTTGCCACTACGTGAACGCGCCTTATTAGTCAAACTGTTTTATTAACGGGATGAAAATGTCAGAGCTGCTCTTCGTAAACACAGGTGGTTAAAATAGTTACGTAGAAGACCGATGACCATAACTAACTTGCGAAGAATGGTTGAAAGGTTTGGATCAACAGGAATTCCTGGTGTGTAAGCAGGCCGAGAACGTAATCAAGCAGGAACAAGTTGAAGAAGTTTCAACTGCCGTTATGAATCAGACAATAGCTAGTAAGCAAGTTATCAGCAATGCACGTTCAATATCTCGAGAAACAGATACCCCATTCTCGTGGATGCGAAAGATATTGCGTAAGATCCGGAAATTTTATCCGTATAAGATAACACACATTAACTGATGACAGTGATCTGAATCTTGGCAATTTCTGGTTGTGAGGCGGTTCTGGTTCACTTGAAAGGCGTTTTGTATCAAGGACATGCTCCAGACATTCTTACTTCAAAAGATCAAGTAACGTTACATGCCAGACTGCTACAATGCCGATATGCTGCCAGCCACCGTCGAAAACCTCGTTTACCACATGCAGTTATTGGAACACCAAGTTGGTGGTCATCTAGAGCCAGATTTGTAAGTTGCTATAATAAATGTTTTTCATTGGTATTTGGTGTGTTGCTTTTTACTGTTTCCTCGAGTTTGGCACAGCTTGGCCAGTATTGGCCCTTGCGCCATAAAAAAACAATCAAACAAACAAACAAACTGTTTCCATTGCCATTTATGTATTCTTTTTCCACATATAAGCGCATGCAGCGCCGGGATTTCTCCTATCGGCATTTTTGGTACTAATTTTCTTTCTTGATCAATCAAACCCGCAAATTTTAATTTGTGTGGTGGCCAAATTTTGTGATATTTCGCCTCATACATAACACGTTACAGGGCTCCGAACACCTCCTGTTATTTCTTGATTACACTATATTTTTAAAAATTAGCATAGTAAATCTAGTATTCGTAGCTTATCTATCATGCGAATAAATATATTTTGTACGTCTTTTTACCGGCTGATTGACCCCAACATTTCATATGGAACTACAGTTGTAGTCACAAGATAACTTACTCAATATCATTGTTTTATACCATTGTGTCATCCCTCATACGGTGAGCAGTCTTTTCACAGATTTTATATCATTTCACAAGTATCTATATTTTAGATTATAAACTTGTGTACCAATTTCAACAACCTAGGTCATTGCGTGTTGTAGATAATGAGTTTGTAGCAGCTATATCTTTATATTATTATCTTTGTTTTCGCAAGTTTGTCCTTTAAAAATTGGCAACAGGAGTTGCTTGTTTTAGAATTAGAGATATGTCGGCATGATATAATTTCTCATCATTTTAATTTGAAATATAATTTGAGTTAATCATACCGGAAATATAATCCCTTGTAATAGCCGATCCTCATGAGCTGTACATAACTGCGCTACTACTTCTACTGGAACAAATAGGCAAAGACATTCAGTGAATTGATTTCTTTAAAATATTGTCTAAAAAATGATTCAAGATCTATCTACCAAATTCAATCTGTGTTGTTATTACTTATGGCACTTATCATAGACAAGCCTGCTGACGAAGACAGCGATTTAAAGCCAGTTGCATAGTATCTTCTGAGGGTAAAAGCCCCTGAGCACCCGATGGCAGAAGTCTGACTTCTTCTTCTTCTAATCATATGAAGATAACACTCACGTGCGCAATCCCTTTTTACAAGGGGGCTCTTGTCATGTCAGAACCATGTCACCATGTCAGAACCAGAACTCGAACCCGGTACGCCTAGACCACGTGGAAGACACGCTACCCCTAGGCCAGTTCGCCGACAGTCTATCTGTTCTAGCTTAAAACATTTTAAGCCATCGTGTTTAAAGACAGAATGACAGGCACATGTGTCTTTTTTTAAACTTAGGGAGGTCTGAACCGTGGAGAGATTTCAAAATCATAAGTTCGAATTTTTTGACGATCCCAATAATTGATAAATATTTCGTGACGAGAAAGTAAAAAAATAGATGTTGCCATTTGAACTTTTCAAACCGTAATTGTTAGAATTTAATGGTTTCTTTCCATATATTTCTTCAGCGCCTACCTCGAAACACATTCATTTGAATTGTATTCAGTTTTTGTATATAGTTTTATAACTAGGGACTGGTATGATACAGTATATTAATTAGGGACTAGTACAGTTTGATAATTAGGGACTATATGGAAAGTATTCCTGTTCTTACCTTTAGGAAGAAGGGATTTTCCAACCAACTCAACACATTATTTTATGCCTTACTAATTTAAAGCGTCATTACGCGGTCAATATTTGTTGGAAAAAAGTTGAATTTTTCCGCTTTTATTGCGTCAAGAATATTTAATTAAATATACTTAGTAGGACCAACTAAATAAATAAAATTGACTCCGCATTTTCTTTAGTTGTACACTTACTGTCCGGGAATCCATGTCACATAATTTTGTGCATGATTACGAGTGCATATTCAACTCTAAATGCATCCTGAATTTATTATTGGATCAGAATTAGAGTGGGCACCTGTCTCTTTGTTTGCAATGTGTCTAGGTTACTGGATGATTTTAGTTCTCATGAATAAAATATTTTTATGTAAAGAAAATGTTTTACGCATTTTTCCCTTTCACTACTTTTCCTGCTCAAATGGACAGCAATATTCTATACAAAATAGCAATCTCTATTTTAAACAAGGAATGCAGCATGTAAAGCAAGGCCATTCTTCAATCTGCAAGGCCATCTGCAAGAAATCCTCAGTATAGAATTTGCATGGCTGGTTGAAACAGATGAGTAGCGAAAGGATTATGAAAATTATAATATTCAAATAATATACCAATGTATCAAGCATATTTTTCAAGCGCGTAGTTACATATTTTCAAAAGTAAATGCATTAAAAATTTTGATACATATTACGAAAAATTACGTGGAAATTGAAATTTGCTTAAAAACTAAGTTCAAACAATCTAACATTATAGAGATATCTATAAAAACCAAGTAATATTAATTTAAAATAACTAAATAATGCTTAGATTAACAATTTTTGTATATAAATTTAAATGCATTTATTCTTTACTGAGTTATCAAATTATTTATACAATACAAAAAAATTCTTTTTGCTAATTATGTTCAAAATCTAGAAGGAAATTATTTGCATGCAAATAAGAGCAATAATTGAACCCTCAAAAGGTGTGATAAAAATTTTATCAGTGAAGAACCGCTTGTTTGTATATGGTGGTAAAATGAATTAAAATGCTTCTGCAGTGGTTCTCAAGAGATTTATCACCTGAATATCTTGCTAGTTAAATGAAACTATTTGACTCATTAGAATCTTTTTTACTTAAATAAAACTAAAAAGAAAAAAATCTAAATCTCAAAAATCTAAATTTGGCGTGAGCTTTCGTGAATATAGAACATTAGAAAATTTTAAAAGGGACAAAAATATTGTAATTTAGAATAATATTTTTATAAAGGAAAGAAAATAATAATATGTATAAATAAAAATATTTATTAATAAATTATAATACTGGAAGAAGCAAATAAAAAAGAAAATAATACAATTTATAACAAGTCTAGGAATATTAATGAAGTTATCTTCTGTAAATAGCATAACTTTTATATTTTTTTAAAATTTTCTATACATATAATATATACTAAATAGCATAACTCATATTTTAAAAATTTGAATCTAAAATATGTATACATATTTTTGCGATGTATGCATAATTAACAATACTCCTACTCAATAATACACAACAATTTTACTTAAAATACATAACAATTAATACTTATAATTCATTAAAAGCATCAATTTTATGTTTGAAAGAAAAAGAAAAGAACAAAAATATTGTAATTTAAAATAATAATTTTGTAGATAAAATAATGGCAATAAAAATAATAAATAAAATAAATCTATCAATAAAAATAATGTTTATATAAATGAAAATACTTTGTTTATAAAGTGTAACATGGAAAGAAGTAAATAAATAAGAAAATTAAAAAAAATTATAACAAGTCTAAGAATATATTTGGACATATCTTTGATAAATAGGATCAATTTTACATTATTTTGAATTTAAAATTCCATTACTTATTTTTGCAATTTCAGCGTATACTTACCATACATAATAATAATAATAATAAAATAATAATAATAATAAAGAAAAGGGAAAAACTATTATAATTTAGAATAATATTTTATAGGGATGAAATAATAGTATTATATATGTATAAAAGAAAAATAATAAAGCAATAAAAATAATTTTTATATAAATAATAATAATAAATTAAATTATAATATTAAAAGAAGGAAATAAAAAGAAAATAATACAATTTATAATAAGTCTAACAATATTACTGGAATTATCTTCGATAAACAGCATAAATTTTATATTGTTTTAAATTTAATATTTCATTTATAAAATTTTAAATATTTTTGAATTTAAAAATTAAAATTTCTACATATTTTTGCAATGTATGCATATACTTATAATACATAATGGTAAACGCATCAATTTTATGTTTGAAAGAAAAAAGAAAAGGACACAAATATTGTAACGGTAATCATATATATATAAATAAATATAATTATATAATAAAAATAATGTTTACATAAATAATAATACTTTATTAATAAAGAATAACACGGAAAGAAAGAAATAAAAAAGAAAATAATGAAAATTATTACAAGTCGTAGATTATTATTGGAATTATCTCCTGTAAATAGCATATATTTAATATTATTTTGAATTTAAAATTTCATTTCATTTTATTGCAATGTATGCATACACTTATAATACATACTAATACATAAATAATTTGGACGGCGTTATTTATTTATTTATTTTTTTGAAAACCAAAATAAGAAATTTATTAAAAATCGTTTTGCGAAATCACTTCTATTATTGCTAAATTAAAAAGGCGAAATTCCTTAATATTAAAAACCGTCTGTCATTTTGACAGCAAACGAATTTTAATTATGCATATTTCCTTTATTATTTTTTCGATTACTTTTTTTTTTTGATATTTCCTAGTTATTGATAAAGAGAATATTGAATGAAAAATTATTTCTACTCATTATTAAGGACACTATAAAGGTGCGTATCGAGTGATTGCTATCAGTTCGATCACTAAACAAATATAGCTATCTATTTTGTGTGTTTTTCCTTCTACTTTTTCCTTTTTAAACATTAACCGTCTACCGCTCAGCTGAGATTTCAATAAATTTTATTGAAATTGCTATTAATGACAAAGGTCATTCCATTTGTTCCAAATGAAAACTCAGGGAGAATTTAGTGAAATCATATTTTACTATCATTTGTGATGTTATTTTCATCAAGATTTGATTTAATATAAAACATAAAAATTCCTTCTATTCCACTAAAAGAAAATGTATCACCAAATGATATGCTAAGATCGGAAATACATTCTGGATAAAAATGATTTCACATCTACTTGTAGAAAATAAGTGCAATATTCTAATTGTAAAATATGTTTTGGAATAAAATACTCATAATTACGAAAATCTCTTATTGTCCAAAACTTTAATTTTAATTAAAATAAAAATATTTTTTGCGTCAAACGATTTTTAGATATCACAGATTTTCGAAAAAAATATAGTCCACCAAACGACTTTTAAAAACTGAACGAAAGATAAATTTTAAGCAATTTTTTAAAGAAATGTTTCTTATATTTCTGGTGAGTATATATTGTAATTTTGATGAATAATCTAAAATTTGATTGAACTTAACAATTTAAAGGAAAGTAAATAATTAGAATGTTAATAATAATTTTAATATTAAAATATTAAGTAGTAAATAACATTTATTAAAAGTAATTAAATATTAACAATTAATATTTTTTATTGAGAATAACAAATTTAAGGATAATATACAGTGGCTCAAAAAATTGAGAGTGCACCTTACATTTACTTGATAAATCCGACTTTCGATATAAATAACACATTACCGGGAAGTGCCAACATGTTTTTATTTTTACACATAACAAATGGTTTAATTTAGAGTAAAAATAAAGAAAAATCAACGAAATTCTTCTAAATTCAAAAGTTTCAGAAGCATTTGACATAAACATACGCAGAATTTTGCCTCCAAAAATTGAGAATACACCAATGAAATTTTTGCAATATCACGCATAGAAACAAAGTGTCACTATTAAATTGCATGCATTTTGGCTCTTATAATGGCCTCTAAACGCCGTGGTACCGATTCGACCCATTTTTGGTGGTATCTGAAGATATTTTACCCATTCTTCTTGCACCACTAGTTTTAAATGGGTTTTGTTTCTAATTTTATGGTTTTGAACCACTTTTTCGAGTATGGCCCACGAATATTCAATGGCATTGATGTCGGGGTGCTGTGGTGGCGTGTGTAACTGATGTTTACAATGAAAAAGACACCATATTTTGACGTTACGTGCATTCTGTTTTGGGTCTCTGTCCTACTGAAAAATAAAATTTCCATATAAATCCAAATTTTTAGCACTTTCCTTTAGATTACTGCGACCATATTGTTCATCCAACTTATTGTAATAACTTTTCAAATCATGGCAGAAGTGTAAGTGCGAAATGTCATTAGACAAGCTGGATATAAAAGTCGCATTGTTAGAGAGAAATCGTTCGTCAGCTTGCAAATTCAGCAAAATCATTTGAAATTTTCAAAAACTCATCAATTGAAGACCAATAAACTTTGCAGAAAGCTACATTTAGTTAAGAAAGAAAACTCAACATTTTTGCAGTGACAGCCATCGTACTGTATGGAAAAAGCCGAATACTTCTTCGGATCCAAAAAAGTTACGTCTTACAGTTAAACATGATGATGACTCCGTCATGATTTGAGGTTGCATGGCTACATCCGGAGTCGGAAATTTAATTTTTATAGATGCCGTTAGAAACGAAATTGTTTACTTGGATATATTTCGCAGCAATCTAAAGGAAAGTGCTAAAAATTTGGGTTTAGACGGAAATTTCATTTTCCAGTAGGACAACGACCCCAAAAAGAATGCACGTAACGTCAAAATATGCTGTCTTTTTCACTGTAAACAGCAGTTACACACGCCACCACAGCACCCCGACATCAATGCCATTGAATATTCTTGGACTATACTCAAAAAGTGGTTCAAAAACATAAAATTAGAAATAAAACCCATTTAAAACAAGTGGTGCAAGAAGAATGGGATAAAATATCTTCAGATACCACCAAAAATGGGTCGAATCGGTACCACGACGTTTAGAGGCCATTATAAGAGCCAAAATGCATGCAATTTAATAGTGACACTTTGTTTCTATGCTTGATATTGCAAAAATTTCACTGGTGTATTCTCAATTTTTTCAGGCAAAATTCTGCGTATGTTTATATAAAATGCTTCCGAAACTTTTCAATTTAGAAGATTTTCGTTGATTTTTCTTTATTTTTACTCTAAATTAAATCATTTGTTATGCGTAAAATTAGAAACATGTTTGCGTTTTTCGGCATTGTGTTATTTACGCTGAAAGTCGGATTTATCAAGTAAAAGTAAGGTGTACTCTCAATTTTTTGAGCCACTGTAAATGTCTCTAAATAGGGAAACATAATTTTTAATTAATTAAAGATATTTATTTAGATAACTGCAATATAACTTTCGATAAAAAAATTCTTCGCTTAACTTTAAAGAAACTTTTTTCATTGGTTTTGAATTTTAGTGTGGAATGTGAATTAATTGAGGCTTTCCTTTATATTGATTGCTGTTAAAGGAGAAACATGAAATTTACAAGAGCTTTTATCAGTGATAAATGGAGTTAAAAGCTAAAGATTGATCTGTATTCTATTCATTAAATTATAGTTTCAAATAAGGTGAAAAATTTATATAATAAATAAGATTAATCAGAAGCAAAATCTGATGTCACTTTTGATTGAAAAATGTAATTTATTTCTGAGTGAAAAAATGATGAAAATGCTTTCTATTTTCTTAACAGTTTCTAAAATAAAAAAAATAAAAAAATCTTCTAATATTAGAAGAATAGTGAGTTCTTGTGCCTTAATATCATTATTAAGCATTATTTGGAAAATGTAAACAAAACATATGTGTGTAGATATCGGAAAATTTGTACGAAATAATTTGTGAAGAATTATCTGTTGAAGATGAAAATCAGTCCTTATGCAAAATCTGTCAATGGAGTATTTATTCAATTATGTCTTTATGCAAAACATTTCAATTTGCGCCATCATGCGCAAAACACCTGCGCACATCGGAATGTGAATAAATCTGCGTATAAGCAATTCAGTTAGGTTTCGGACAATCCATGTACGAATGAAAGCTGTGAAATATTAAACAGAACAAATGATGTTACAAAGACGGCAACGAAAGGAAGAATCGTTCAAATCCGTCGAAGAAACTGAAATGTCACAAATTCTAAAAGTACCCCAATCATATGATTATGCTTGCGATCAAGACAATTACAAAGGTTTTAAAGTATGGGAAATGTTAACTCATGACCGAATCCGTCGAACAAACCGAAATGTCACGACTTTTAAACGTGTAAAAATCATATGATTAAGCTTGCGATTAAGACAATGATAAAGGTTTCAAATGCGAAATGTTAATTGACGACCAAATCCGTCGAACAAATCATAGCGTCACGAATTTTAAATATACCGCAATCATATAATTATACTTCCGATCAAGACAATAACAAAGGTTTCAAATGGGAAATGTTA
Organism: Argiope bruennichi; assembly: GCF_947563725.1. NCBI lineage: Eukaryota > Metazoa > Arthropoda > Arachnida > Araneae > Araneidae > Argiope > Argiope bruennichi. Next base: position 33,976,048 of record NC_079157.1, read on the forward strand.
ACTGAGGACCGAATCCCTCTAACAAACCGAAGTGTCAAGAATTTTAAACGTACCCAAATCATATTATTATGCTTGCGATCATGAGAATGACAAAGGTTTTACAGTATAGGAAATGTTAACTGAAGACCGAATCCATCGAACGAATCGAACTGTCACGAATTCTAAACGTACCAGAAACATATGATTATGCTTGCGATCAAGATAATGACAAAGGTTTTAAAGTATGGATGATGTTAATTAACGATCAAATCCGTCGAACAAATCGGAGTGTCACGAATTCTAAACGTAACCCAATTACATTATAATGCTTGCGATCAAGACAATGACAAAGGTTTTACAGTATGGAAAATGTTAACTGACGACCGAATCCGTCGAACAAACCGAAGTGTCAAGAATTCTAAACGTAACCCAATTACATTATAATGCTTGCGATCAAGACAATGACAAAGGTTTTACAGTATGGAAAATGTTAACTGACGACCGAATCCGTCGAACAAACCGAAGTGTCAAGAATTCTAAACGTAACCCAATTACATTATAATGCTTGCGATCAAGACAATGACAAAGGTTTTACAGTATGGAAAATGTTAACTGACGACCGAATCCGTCGAACAAACCGAAGTGTCAAGAATTCTAAACGTAACCCAATTACATTATAATGCTTGCGATCAAGACAATGACAAAGGTTTAACAGTAGGGAAAATATTAATTGAAGACCGAATCCGTCGGATAAACCGAAGTGTCAAGAATTCTAAACGTAACCCAATTACATTATAATGCTTGCGATCAAGACAATGACAAAGGTTTAACAGTAGGGAAAATATTAATTGATGACCGAATCCGTCGGACAAACCGAAGTGTCAAGAATTCTAAACGTAACCGAATTACATTATAATGCTTGCGATCAAGACAATGACAAAGGTTTAACAGTAGGGAAAATGTTAACTGACTACCGGATCCACCGAACAAACCGGATTATCACGAATTCTAAACGTACCAAAAGTATATGATTATGCTTGCGATCAAGACAAAAAAAATTTCAAAGTGTGGGAAATGCTAACTGACGGCCGGAAACAGAACCACCAACAGTATGAACCTTTTCGCCATTACCGATATTTGGAAATAATTGTATTAAAGGAACCCTTGCAGCGTCAAAACTAAGCTCAGGCCTCATATTCGCCAAAAATACGATTTCGGAGACAAACTGTTTGCAGGAGATTTAGTCATGATAGTCTCCTAGTTCTGATGAACACGCTTAGTCACGCATAGATCCACACAAGGCGATAAGCAGCTTGCATTGCCAATACGTACGCGCACAGATGCGTTAGTTAAATTAAAGTATTAGTTATTACAGTTTGGAAACGTGGAACAATGCAATATTCAGTGAGGAATCTGATTTTAATTAGAACATGATTTTCATGGTGAGAATGTGAAACTCGTTTTCACCTGGGAAATATTACGGAAAGATTGGCGCAGGTATCCGTCATGCCGAGTGACCGAACGAACTTCTACATCTCTGAGATAGAATTTGTGACTGTCAAAATCTATAGATATGAAGTTTTTTCGATTTATGCTTGGCTGTTTGGATGTGTCTTTGTCCTGGTTTCATAGTTATAAATGATAAGGAACCTTGCCACTGTGCGAGACTGACCGATGATTTTCTCAAATCTGAAAACATACTAAGCATATGGTGGCTTACGCATTCGCTTGATCTGATTGCTATCAAATATGTGTGGGATATGCACAGAAGACAACTAGCAGCCCTTTCATACCCACCAAGCACTGTATTAGAACTGAATAAAGCTCTACTTGGCTTCTGGAATTATTTTTGCCCACAAATCATAAACATGTATTAGCAAGTGTGAGAGATAGTTCATCAACATGTTTGGCTGTCAGAACAAATAACACAGCTGTCTTATTAAACTGCAGCATTAGGTTTTTTTCATTTGATTTTCACTAAATGCTGTATTACTTCTATTCCCAGTTTTATTTCAAAATGTTTTTTATGGATAATAAAATTGATTATTACAGTCTTTCGACTGTTTTTCTCAATTTACATACATTTTCAGTCAGCATATCACATTTCCCTCCATTAAAAATTAGGATTCTTTCACTATTCACATAATTTTAAATTACGCTTGACTTTTGGACAACATTTTCCCCTGTTACTTTTAGCTACGAAAAAGTATTCTTACGAAATTTCCGGGTTCGTTCGGATAGTGGGAGTTATATGGTGTGGAGAACGCTCAATCAGCAGGCGGCAGTGGAAAATAAAACAACGACATTTATTTACACGAAGACACACATGACAGCACAAGGATGACAACTATATACAGCACAGAAGACTATCTTCAGCCGAGACGTGCAGCATACAACAAGACTCTCTACTGCAGATAGTAGCGCACAGCTTAGTTCAGCACTAGCTTCACTCCGTCGCTGCTCCGCTAATCTCTGGAAGGATAGTTCTTTACCGTTTCGACTACTCTCTTCTCTGTCGCTTCGAACAACTCAATTCACCACCGGTTCACGACTACTCGGCAGCGGTAAGGCCTGCTTCCTTTTATAGGTCTCAGGAGGCGGGGCTAGAAGCCTCGCAACCAATCAGAAACGTTCGAGGCTTAACTCGGTTCCTACTGGACGGATCGGGAAAATTCTCGATGTTTCGGGTATAATCTATTTTGGCGCCAAAGTTGCCAAATTCGTCGCCAAGTCGCCAAATGGTCGCCAAGCTCTGGGACCTCCTATGGAACCCTCTATGCTGGGAAGCCGCATCACAGATTCGTAACAGTATTTTTTTGAGCGTATGAGAGATAGCGCAAACTTAAATGCTTTTTCTTCCTTAAAATTTCTTCGGAAAGCAAACTTTCAAAGTTTTTAAACATTAGCATTAATCCCGGTATTAAACTAGTAGAAACAATCAATATCTTCCTCAAGCGGACGTTTTAAATGTCATGCCACTTTAAAGCTAATAAATTAATTATTATAAGAAACAAATTTGCTGATAAGAATTTGTATTTCATGTTTACTGTTCTTAACTCTGAAAAACTTACCATGACGAATTCTATAGAGAACACAAATGTAATAGAAATCTTACTTTCTCGAATAAGAAGTATAGAAAAAATATTGTAATCGTTAAAATATGATTTCAAGATTTTGAGGAATCTTGACGTTTCAATCCTCCTTAGTAAAATCCATTTTTACATTATATCTGTCTGTGTACAAGATAGCTAAAGAATGCTTTAAGAGAAATGGCTGAAATTTAGAATATGGAATTACTTCAAAATGTGTAAATATTTTTCATATTTTAAACGAACCCCAATCACAGAAAGTTTGTCTATCTGTCTGTCTGAGTACAAGTGCACTTTATAAATACAAAACGCAAACAGCTAGGTAAATGTTTCAAGATTTGTTAAACGATTGATCGTCTGTTGCTTTTCACTTTTGCGTACATATGAAAACAATACATGCAAAAGTTAAATCACCACATTCTGTTTATTATCTTTTTGATTACAATTGTATTAAAGGTCACATTTTAATGTCAAACGACCGGCGAAATATTTCCAAAATACATATTCTAGAAATAGATTAAGTAATTTTATAGATTCCACAATTATCTGTCGCGAATCTCATGGCAAGTATTCGGGGCCTTCCCAAAGGTATCAAATTCTAGGTGGAGTAATGGAGATAAAATCTTTATTAGCATTAGAGATGCGATTACGTTTTGGCGAAGCCACTCCACTGTTTCAACTATAGAGATATCCTTATGCATAAGTTATAAGGATATCTATATAGTTAAATATAATAAATTATAAAGATATCGATAATATCTTGGTCCATGCAGATTTTATTTATCCTTATGCAGTGATCAATTTGAATATCGTGATAATCTTTATAAGTGACTGATTTTGGAGGGAGATAACTTATAATGATATTTTATACTTATACTTAACGAGCCGCCGTTGGCGACCAGCCGGTTCACCAATCTTAATGCTCATTAAAATTTTAATAATTAAATATTTTATGTAATTCCTATTTAATAGCTTCTACATCAAAATATTTTAAAGCTACAAATTTTGATAGTCATATAATTCATTCATAATATTATAAAGGCCTTCAACCATATGTATCTCTCTAATTTTCTTTTTGCACCCTCAGAATTTATGCTTTGAATTAAAGTGGAAATGGTTAAATTGCAATTAATATAAAGAAATTTTTTACTGAAAAGAAGCATTTTTTTAAAATATGAGTACTGAAAACAGAGTCGCTGAGTATTTAAAATAAACCTTATGGGTACTAAAGAATATCTTTCTTAATTTATGTAATATCTCAAGAAGTTTTCTACAACATTTTCTCAGATTCATCATAGACAGATCAATTAATTAACAATGTTTAGTTTTAAATGCATGAAACTCTAAGAAAATAAACATAATCGTTTAAAATAATCGGTCGAAAACGGGTTAAGCCTTCAAAACGTTCGTATCCGTTGTCAACAATCAGAACACAATGCGCATGCATGAATTTTCAACGCCTGTTATGGTAACGCAAATGTGTGAATTTTTCTACGCCAGTTGGGGTAACGCTATACAGATTAGAAATTTTTTATTTCCTTTATTCTGTTTAATTTTAATTCAAAAGTACTTCAAAATGAATCTGAAAGATCGATTCATTAACTATTTTTAATTTTAAATGAATCAAACATTAAAAAAATAAACAGAATCGTTTGAAATAATCCGCCGAAAAATATTAAGCCTAGCCTCATTACTGTTCAAAAAAAAAAAAAAAACTGAAGTTTTACTCATTTGGCGGTGAGGAAAATGAAAAGATTTTTTGGCGGGAAAGTTAGTTTTTAATTAATAGTTAAAATTCTAATTAAAAATTTTAAAAAATGGAACCCCAGGTGCACATTCCCGACCTCCAAGGTATACATGTACCAAATTTGGTAGCTGTAGGTCAAACGGTCTGGCCTGTAGAGCGCCAACACACACACACATTGAGCTTCATATATGTACTAGCCGCCTTTGGCGACCAGCCGGTTCGCCAATCTTAATGTTCGTTTAAATTTTAATAATTAAATAGGTTGAACCGGAGTTTAACCCCCTTCTTCGCCAAGTTGCGATAACGCGCCAAAGCTGGAAATCTTTATTATGCACTATAATTGAACATCTGCTCCTTTGCTTTTGAACATTTTGCTAGGCCGTTGTTGGCGATTTTTTAAAAATTGCGCCAAGCAGGGGGTTAAACTCCGGTCGTACCATTAAATATTTTACGCAATTCCAACTTTAATAGATTCTTCAGCAAAATATTTTACAACTTCAAATTTCGAGTCATATAATTCACTCATAATATTATAAAGGCCTTCAGTCATAACATAATATGTATCTCTCTAATTTTCTGTTAGTTCCGGTAGAATTTATACTTAAAATTAAAATGGAAATGACTAAACTGCAATTAATATAATAATATTTTTTACTGAAACAAAGCATTTTTTTAATAATATGATTACTGATAATAGAGTCACTGAGCGTTTAAACTTTATGAGCACTAAAGAATATCTTTCTTCATTTATGTAATATCTCAAGAATTTGTCAAGAATTGTGAGCAGGTCGATTAATTAACAATTTATAATTTTAAATGCATGAAACACTAAGGAACACTAAGAAATGAATCGTTTAAAATAATCGGTCGAAAACAGGTTTAAAAAAACTACTTAAAAAACGATGTGCTTAAAACTATAAGCATATACAAAAAATATATAACTAACATAAATACAATTTAATTACAAAAGCATGCAACTAACCAAAAAATAATTTAAATCATTGAAAACATGTTAAAAAAAACTACAGACAACATGACAACAATCAGAACAATGCGCATGCGTGAATTTTCTTCGCCAGTTAGGTAACGCAAATGCGTGAATTTTTCTACGCCAGTAGGGGTAACGCTACACAGATTATACATTTTTAATTTCCTTTATTCTGTGTTATTTTAATTCAAAAGTACTTCAGAATGAATCTGAAACATGGATTCATTAACAATGTTTAATTTTAAATGCATTAAACATTAAGAAAATAAACAAAATTGTTTGAAATAATTTGCCGAAAAACGTTAACCCTAGCCTCATTACTGTTGGGAGAAAAAAAAAATTGAAGCCTTACTCATTTGGCGGTAGGGAAAATGGAAGATTTTTTTGGCAGGAAAGTTAGTTTTTAATTAATAATTAAAATTCTAATTAAAATTTCAAAAAAGGGACCCCAGGTGCACATTCCCGACCTCTAAGGTATACATGTACCAAATTTGATAGCTGTATGTCAAATGACCTGACCTGTAGAGCGCCAACACACACACACACACACATTGAGCTTTATTATAAGTATAGATAAAAAAACCCGGCCAAAATGAATGAACCGACGAGGCTATGTTTTTCAACGTGACAACCCGAGATTATATATTGATTCGTCGTAAGAGAGAAGCTCTTATAGCTTGATTAGGTTGCTTTGCCGCATCCTGCATACTCAACTGCTGGAACAAAATAAATAATAATAATAAAAATGCCTACTGTTCTTCAATGGATTCTGAGACGACCATATTTCGAAGACTCTATCTCATTAAGGGGTGAATCGCAGAACCATAAGTACATTTCCGGTATTCCCTTTGACCTTGGATTTCCCCTATTAGTAAATGTAAACCTCTCCTCCTTCACCCCTATTTTGACGGATTAAACCCATTCGAACGCATGTGTAAAAACGAGGAGGGTTTTACAATCCTTTTCTGAACAGTAATTCTACAAACGTATTTGCAGTAAAAAAAAAAAAAAAAAAAATACAGCTGTGCATTGTATGAAATACAAATGAAAAAAAAATACAAAAAATACAAATTGTTGCTTTGAATGAAAAATGAGCTTCCGATTTGAACAGTGTATTAATTTCAAAGAATTTTTTTTTTTATTTTATTTTATTTTGCATACTCAATTTGTTAAAAATGCCCTGAAAAAAGAAAGTACCATATCCGCAGATAATGAGTTGCAAAAAAATAATTTCCAAAATGATCTAATTCTTTTAAATCATTTTTTTTCTTATAAAAGGGAAAACTTAATTATTTATAATTAAGGGGAAAAATCTGAAAAAGAAAGGAAAATACACTGAAAAAGGAATAAAAGCTGCGAAACTCCAACAACAACAACAACAAAAAAAATATATATATAGAAATATAAAGTAATTCTTCAGTGCGGTTAAATCATAAAAAGGCGAATAAAGAAAAATTAATCAGTCCTTATGCATTAATCATCCCTTTCAGTCTAGAAAATGCAACCAGCCTACGATTCTAAAATAACCGCCCAGATGATTCAGATTCAATAAATTAATTCAAGTTTTGTTTTTATTCCTACTTTTCCTTCCTCCCTAGGCTTATCCAGGCTATCTATAAAAATAGGACAAAAGCATTTTTCAGACAGAGAAAAAAAAATACATACAACACTATCAATACATATACTATCACTAGAAATATGACGAAAGCCTTTTTCAGAAAAAAAAATACACTCTCGATCACTAGAAATATGCTGAAAGCCGTTTTCAGAAAAAAAAATCACTGTCTAATACTAGAAATATGAAAAAAGCTTTTTTCAGAAAAAAAAAGCATTATCTATCACTAGAAATATGACGAAAGCCTTTTTAAGAAAAATCAAAACTATCTAAATATAAATCGCAAATATATCTATACTTATAACAAAGCTCAATGTGTGTGTGTGTGTTGGCGCTCTACAAGCCAGGTTATTTGACATACAGCTATCACATTTGGTACATGTATACCTTAGAGGTCGGGAATGTGCACCTGGGGTCCCGTTTTTTGAAATTTTAATTAGAATTTTAATTATTAATTAAAAACTAACTTTCCCGCCAAAAAATCTTCCATTTTCCCCACCGCCAACTTTTCCGCCAAAAAAAATCTTCCATTTTTCCCACCGCCAAATGAGTAAGGCTTCAGTTTCTTTTTTCTCCCAACAGTAATGAGGCTAGGGTTAATATTTTTCGGCGGATTATTTTAAACGATTCTGTTTATTTTCTTAATGTTTTATGCATTTAAAATTAAACATTGCTAATTAATCCATGTTTCAGATTCATTCTGAAGTACTTTTGAATTAAAATAACATTGAATAAAGGAAATTAAAAATGTATAATCTGCATAGCGTTACCCCAAATGGCGTAGAAAAATTCACGCATTTGCGTTACCTAACTGGCGAAGAAAATTCAAGCATGCGCATTGTTCTGAGTGTTGTCATGACAACCACTTTCAACGGATGATTTAAATTATTTTTAGGTTAGTTGCATACTTTTGTAATTAAATTGTATTTATGTTAGTTATATATATTTTTTGTATATGCTTATAGTTTTAAGTACATCGTTTTTTAAGTAGTTTTTTAAACCTGTTTTCGACCGATTATTTTAAACGATTCATTTTATTTTCTTAGTGTTTAATGCATTTAAAATGAAACATTGTTCATTAATCGACCTGTTCATGATGAATCTGAGAAAATGTTGTTGACAAATTCTTGAGATATTATATAAATGAAGAAAAATATTCTTTAGTGCCCATAAAGTTTAAACGCTCAGTAAGTCTATTATCAGTAATCATATTATTAAAAAAAATGCGTTGTTTCAGTAAAAAATATTATTATATTAATTGCAGATTAATCCTTTCCACTTTAATTTAAAGCATAAATTCTACGAGGGGTAACAGAAAATTAGAGAGATACATATCACGTTATGACTGAAGGCCTTTATAATATTATGAGTGAATTATATGACTATCAAAATTTGAAGTTTTAAAATTTTTTGCTGAAGAAATCTATTAAAGTTGGAATTGCATAAAATATTTAATTATTAAAATTTTAACGAACATTAAGATTTGTGAACCGGCTGGTCGCCAAACGCGGCAAGTAATAAATAAATTGAATTTCTAAGTTTCATGGGTCGTTCACATAACATTAAGCATGTAATCAAATAATAATAAAATATTGCTCACGAACGATACTTGGTTTAACATGTGCTGTTCTAAGAAGTGCTATACTTATAATGCCGAAGTGCTGCATCTACAATGTAATGAATCACGTTGAATACTCATACTTGAGTCAGAAGATCCCATACTTCTTGAAGATGAGTACTACTATTCATTTCAAATATTCAAACAGATCGTTCTTCTAGATTTTACAAATCTTCTATAATGTGAAAAATTTCTTTTACAAAAATGAAAACTGCTAAAAATATCGATAAAAATAAGGGACAAAATTTCTATAGATGCGTATAGCTTTATTTCAAAAAATAAATTTATAAATAATTCGTTATAGATACTTTTATTCCAAAAAAATTAATTCTTTCATTCGATACATTAAATTTCTTATGTAAGAGTTGCATGCTATAAGTTGAAAATTAAATAAATTACATGAACCAAACGAAACTGAAGAAAAATTTAACAAGCAGAAAAATCTAAAAGATTCTAATCTTTAGTCGAAAACCTTGTTGTTTATGACTAATTAAGTCTTGATTCGTTTATATCTATTATAAATATATAAATAATATATATTATTATACAATTGCAAGCAATACTCCGACCTAACCAGAGGCTAAGCGGGAAACTTCATGGAGTAGCTGATGAGCAACCCCAACTTGCATGAAAGAACAAATGACATTTTTTGACATCGGCATTTACAAACAACAAAGAACCCTCTAGAGAAAACGTATATTGGTACAGAAATTTTTACATTTTAAATTGGTACAGTATTTTTTTTTCGAACAGTAATGAGGCTAGGCTTAATATTTTTCGGCCAATTATTTCAAACGATTCTGTTTATTTTCTTAATGTTTGATTCATTTAAAATTTAAAATTGTTAATGAATCGATCTTTCAGATTCATTTTGAAGTACTTTTGAATTAAAATAAAACAGAATAAAGGAAATTAAAAATTTTTAATCTGTATAGCGTTACCCCAAATGGCGTAGAAAAATTCATGCATTTGCGTTACCATAACAGGAGTTGAAAATTCATGCATGCGCATTGTGTTCTGATTGTTGACAACGGATACGAACGTTTTGAAGGCTTAACCTGTTTTCGACCGATTATTTTAAACGATTCTGTTTATTTTCTTAGAGTTTCATGCATTTAAAACTAAACATTGTTAATTAATTGATCTGTCTATGATGAATCTGAGAAAATGTTGTAGAAAACTTCTTGAGATATTACATAAATTAAGAAAGATATTCTTTAGTGCCCATAGAAAAGAATAGAAAAAACCATTGCACTTTACATTACATATTAAATTGTGAAACATTAGAAATGCATACAATACATTTATACGTTATTTTTTTACTTTAAGTGGGATCTAAAGTGAAGATCTTTGACAAATGTCTCGAATAGAAGATTTCATAGCTGAAATTTTTGAGTTCTTCGACGTTAAGAAACATCCAATTTCTTGGTCTGTATCTGTGTTCTCGTCATAGTGCACAGGCTTTGTTAACATGATTTATAGATCCTTCTTCGGTGCCACACTGACAAGTTTAACCTTTGTCAAAGAAATGATTTGGATGTACAGAAAATCCACTATGTCCTGTGCATATTATTATGTAATAAAATATAAAACATGATTCGTCTATCTTTATTATAATTAATTTTATTTTAAAAAAATATTCTTAAATTCTATAGCAGCTATAGCTTACAAATTAACATAAAACACATTATGATTATTTCCCACTTTCAAAACGCTGTTATAAAAAGAAACACTGGTCAGAATGACATCAAATCTGAAATATATATACTTGAAGGAGGAAGAAACGGTATAGCATAAAATGTTCCAAAATCTATCAATAGATGGCCCTGCAAGCAGTATTCTATGTCAGTTAAAAGACATAAAACGCAATGCATTTAATTTGTCATAAACACGCTTGATACGAGGTATTTTCTTCATATTTCGTCTCAGCAGCTTGTCACGAGTCTCTCAAGGAAAGATCGCAATCTGCTTATGAAGATCTTACAAGTACGACGATTGTGCGGTGACTGCTTTAAAGAAATTCTGGTCATTAAATATATGATAAGAAGCCGATGTCTGCAAAAAGTCTGAAGAAATGGATTAAGAAGTCTGAAGAGACAGTTCTTTTGAGGTGAAATCGGGCCAAGTGAGATAATGAATTGCTTCGATGTCTGTGGAAGATGTGGCCACAACATTACATGAAGGAAACAGCAGTGATATGCAAACAGCAGTGGTTCATAAAATTTTACACAAAAATTTTTTTACATTGTTATCCAAACAAAATTATCCTAATTCAAAACTTGCTTTCAGCTGATCTATAAATAAGACACACTTGACTTTCTTAATAAGACTTTTATTAAACTTAATGAACTAAGTATGTATTTATGACTAAACTTAATATGTCTTTATAACTAAGACATAAGACTTTCTTTCTAGCATGGGAAGTAGAAAACGAATGGCCATGGAACATTTTTTTTGAACAGACGAAGATCATTTCTGTCACCAACGTTTTGTCAATAAAAAATTACGCAAAAATCCTGAATTGCTATTCAAACAAAATGATTCAAATTCAAGACTTGCTTTCAGCTGATCTATAAATAAGACACACTTGACTTTCTTAATAAGACTTTTATTAAACTTAATGAACTAAGTATGTATTTATGACTAAACTTAATATGTCTTTATAACTAAGACATAAGACTTTCTTTCTAGCATGGGAAGTAGAAAACGAATGGACATGGAACATTTTTTTTGAACAGACGAAGATCATTTCTGTCACCAACGTTTTGTCAATAAAAAATTACGCAAAAATCCTGAATTGCTATTCAAACAAAATGATTCAAATTCAAGACTTGCTTTCAGCTGATCTATAAATAAGACACACTTGACTTTCTTAATAAGACTTTTATTAAACTTAATGAACTAAGTATGTATTTATGACTAAACTTAATATGTCTTTATAACTAAGACATAAGACTTTCTTTCTAGCATGGGAAGTAGAAAACGAATGGCCATGGAACATTTTTTTTGAACAGACGAAGATCATTTCTGTCACCAACGTTTTGTCAATAAAAAATTACGCAAAAATCCTGAATTGCTATTCAAACAAAATGATTCAAATTCAAGACTTGCTTTCAGCTGATCTATAAATAAGACACACTTGACTTTCTTAATAAGACTTTTATTAAACTTAATGAACTAAGTATGTATTTATGACTAAACTTAATATGTCTTTATAACTAAGACATAAGACTTTCTTTCTAGCATGGGAAGTAGAAAACGAATGGCCATGGAACATTTTTTTTGAACAGACGAAGATCATTTCTGTCACCAACGTTTTGCCAATAAAAAATTACGCAAAAATCCTGAATTGCTATTCAAACAAAATGATTCAAATTCAAGACTTGCTTTCAGCTGATCTATAAATAAGACACACTTGACTTTCTTAATAAGACTTTTATTAAACTTAATGAACTAAGTATGTATTTATGACTAAACTTAATATGTCTTTATAACTAAGACATAAGACTTTCTTTCTAGCATGGGAAGTAGAAAACGAATGGCCATGGAACATTTTTTTTGAACAGACGAAGATCATTTCTGTCACCAACGTTTTGTCAATAAAAAATTACGCAAAAATTCTGAATTGCTATTCAAACAAAATGATTCAAATTCAAGACTTGCTTTCAGCTGATCTATATATAAGACACACTTGACTTTCTTAATAAGACTTTTATTAAACTTAATGAACTAAGTATGTATTTATGACTAAACTTAATATGTCTTTATAACTAAGACATAAGACTTTCTTTCTAGCATGGGAAGTAGAAAACGAATGGCCATGGAACATTTTTTTTGAACAGACGAAGATCATTTCTGTCACCAACGTTTTGTCAATAAAAAATTACGCAAAAATCCTGAATTGCTATCCAAACAAAATGATTCAAATTCAAGACTTGCTTTCAGCTGATTTATAAGTAAGACACACTTGTGTTCTAGAATTTCTTTCTGGCATGAGAAGTTGACAACGAATGACCATGGAACATTTTTTGAACAGACAAAGATCATTTCTATCGCCAACGCTTTGTCAATAAAATTTTACGCAAAAATCCTGAATTGCTATCCAAACAAAATTATCCAAATTCAAGACTTGCTTTCAGCTGATCTATAAATAAGATACACTTGTGTTATAGAATTTCTTTCTAGTATGGGAAGTAGACAACGAATGGCCATGAAACATTTTTTTTGAACAGACGAAGATCATTTCTGTCGCCAACGCTTTGTTAATAAAATTTTATGCACAAACTCTGAATTGCTATCCAAATAAAATTATCAAAATTCAAGACTTGCTTTCAGTTGATCTATAAATAAGACACATCTTGTGTTCTAGAATTTCTTTCTAGCATGGGAAGTAGACAACGAATGGCAATGGAACATTTTTTGAACAGACGACGATTATTTTTGTCGCCAACGCTTTGTCAATAAATAAAATTGAAGGATACGGACAGCGGAAAATACATTCGCACATGCACCAATAAAGCTGCATTCTGCGGTGGTATCTGAGTGGTACGGGTTGACGGCATCGTTTATTGTAGGGCTATTTTTTCGAAGGAATGGATCCTGCCTGCCCCATTACATGTACTGTTAATAGAAAACGCTGTGACACCCTTTGCGTAACCAGGTCATTCCAAAACTACAACAACGTGCATGTCTGGAGAGAGTCATAGTCATCAAGATGGCACTCCTCCGCATTTTGAAATAGACATTTCGTAAAAATATAAAATTATCAGCCTTCATTTTCCAACAAACTGACCTTGAAGATCATAGAACTACAATCCTTGTGACTTCTGGCTGTTGTATTATTTTATAAATGCTGCGTTTAATGACTCAATTGTAAAGTTAGCTAAATTGAAGTCACAGATTACGCAACACATTCACAACGTGGCCCCTGAGACACTCCGGTTTGTTTTGGAGCATACTATTTATCTGTTTCAACTTGTGACGGAAAATGGCCTGCAGCATATTGAATATGTCTTGCGCAATCTAAAGAAAATTAACAAGCATTTTCATAGTTGCTTTTTATGCATTTTATGGCTAACAGCAATAAAAAAAAAACCCAAATAATTATGAGCTATTTATAGTATTTTTGGTCTAAAGACAGATAAAAAGTGATTTTCTAGTACAGTGAGATAAGACTTTGCCGTAATGCAAGGGCTTTCCACTAACAGTGCCACTACTATTAAATGATTTGAAGTTGTTTATTTCCATAAGAAAATCATGTGCATTGAACACTACAGTTTGTTTAATATGCAACTCACGCAGGTGCCATAGTATTTTGACTAAAATATCACTTATGACTGAATCCACTTTCGTTACACAGCCATCTATTGATAAGTCTGGAACTATTTTTCTAAGACCATACCGTTTCTCCTTTTTTCAAGAATATTCAGTACAAACTTGAAGTCATTCTGAACAGTGGTTCTTTTTTAAAAACATTTTGAAAGTGGGACTTTAATTATAATGGACGACATAGATATACTTTATGTATATTATTACACACATAAAATATATTTATATCGACCAATGAAGGTATATATACATTCAGTGACGGAGATGATGAAAAATAGTGCCCGTAGAATATGATTCTATTTTTTAAAATGTGAAAATTTTTGCTGAATAAGCACTCTATCTATATTAAAGAAAAATAATTTGATTCTGAATTATACAAATAAAAGAGAGCATAATAAACTTTTAAAACGCAAGTTGCAGGAATTCTAATCTTTAACCGGAAATATCGTAATTTCTTCAGATTAAAAGATGATTCATGTATCTTCGTTTTATTTATAAAATTCACTTAAATAACACGGATCAAGCGCAAACAAACTGTTTATTTAAAACAGTCGCAACAAGTCCGTGTATAAATATTGTAAATGAAAGCATGAAAAATGGTATATGAAATTTTACATTAAAATACAGATGATTTCTTGCCCGTGGAATTAATTTTAAAAGTTGGTGCAAGACATTGTAACATTTATTTATTTTATTGGAATGTAAGTGAGCAAATGATGCGATGAAACAGTAATAAGAAATTAAACATAAATGGAGCTACTGGAAAGGAAAGAGAAAGAAATATTTCAGGTAATATAGATTAAGGATATTAAACCAATTATTTGGCCACCGCCATCTCCCGATTTATCCCAGATATATTTCATTTTATGGGGAGATCTAAAGAATCTCTTTTTTCCAGACCCATCTGTCTCAGATGATGATCTCAATGCTCGCATATTTTTGGCTGATCTTATGCGTGAAATACCTGGCATCCTTCCTTGAACATGTACGTACTCGCTTCACCAGTGATGACATGCCTTTAAAAATTATATCATGATTTCGGAATCGCACTGTGCATGTTTTACGATAAGTCATTGAATTTTTTTACAGAAGTTTCAGATATCGGTTCTTGATAAAAAATGTGCCGAAATTCTTGCAATTTCCAAAGCCTAAACGCTTCAAATTTAGAGCTACTAATGGTGTCATTTACTGGGCCCTTCAGTATCCATTATGAATCTGTCTAAAACACTTTTTATCTTCTCTTTACCCACGACAGAAATCTCGCATGGAAACTATATTGTAGATAAAAAACAATATAAATATAAATGAAATTAAAGACCACAGAAGTGGATTCTGAGAGAAATTAGTTAAAATATAATGCATTTCTAATGCGCAAAATTCATTTTTTTTTTCGTTCCAATATATTGGAAGTAATTCGCTTAGAAATCATAAATTTATTTAAACTCAATTTAATGTTTATTATCTTACATGTATCCATCATTTTAATTATGTTATATTGTTCGCCGCATGATTTTTTTCCCTTTCTGTCTATGATTATCATCAATGCAGAAAAAGAATCTGGTTTCAAAATTTATCAAGTGTGTGTGTGTGTGGTGTGTGTGTGTGGTGTGTGTGTGTGTGTGTGTGGTGTGTGGTGTGTGGTGTGTGTGTGGTGTGTGGTGTGTGTGTGTGTGTGTGTGTGTGTGTGTGTGTGTGTTTTAAGAAATGAATTTCCAACTAATGCTAGCAAAATTTATTCTTATGATTTCATTTCTCTGTATCATAATTTAGTCAAAATGTCTAGTTTCTGTTACCATCTTTAAGGCTGATTCTATGCTTTTGTAATGAGATAAACGAGAAAACGTATCAATTTTTAATTCAAGAGATTAGAAAAAATTTCTCCATCGATTTAGAAATTGCAAAGTTTGCTTGGCTCTTAAGGTGTTGACATATGAAAAAGATGTTTTCTCAGCTGAAGGCTATTAAAAGAGATTTGTTGAGGTAATGTGTTGGTTGTTCAATTTTTCAGGAAATATTTCTCCCTAACAATTCCCAAGACTCGTCTGCTTAATCAATCACATTTGGCAAAAAGGTAGAAACTGTCAGGAAATTCGGGCAATTTTTAAATTGGCCTGAATGGGCATTTCAGTATTGAAAGAGTTAGTTATGATAAAGAAATATGCTTATTTGCTTTTATATTGTTATCTGCATTTTTTATCTACTGAACATATTTTTTTAGTGAAAATCTAACAAATTAACCTCAAATTCATATAAGGGAAAAGAAAATTTTCCTCATTTTAAATGAAATATAATTTATTCAAAATTAATAATATCGAATCTGTATATATATATTTATAAAAAATTATTTAATTATTGTAAAGTTTAAACATTGGAAATTTGAAGTACTCATTATATTTTACTTTATATATATATATATATATATATATATATATATATATATATATATATATATATATATATATATATATATATATATATATATATATATATATATATATATGTATATATAAATTATCACAATTTTTATATATATATATATAAATCCTTTCAAAAAGTCTCAAAGATATGAAGCTACATAAATGCTGACATAAACCACTTTTCGATGCCTGGATATGAGTTCGCAGGGAAGAGAAATCACGTCGGATATTCGTGCTCCAGGGGTCGTACACAAATTAGCAAAGAAAGTAATGACTGAATAAATAAGTAATAATTTTGATATTTATTGGTTAAAGTATTAAAAATCTGTAGAAATAATAACTTAAAGGAAAGATTGCATACGTTTTTCGACAAGTTCATTGACTGTGCTATTTTTAAGTAATATGATATAAAATTTTATGATAAAAAATTTTAAAGTATTTTTCAGGATGAATAGATTTTAAAATTTTTATTTAAAACTAAAGATATAAAGCATATTTTATTTTCTTAGGATGCATTCCTGCGTCACGTGATCTGCACTGAAGCTGTAAACATTTGCTTTCTAATTTGTGATTGACCCTTCACCAACTTTATTTTAATGTATCCTTTAGAGTTTTTATGATAATTTTTTTGCATGGGGTCCGTATAAAAATTTAAATTTTGTATTTTTAAAGTTTAATCCCCTGAAACTTTTAATCGATTATCGATTTCATAACATTTGTACCTTTTTTTAAGCAACTTTGTAATTTACAGTATATGTCCGTGATCAATATTTAAGGAATAAAAGCTATGGTCAAGGTTTTTGATACACCCTGTATATATTGTTAAAGGCTTTTCCAATCTACTGTTATGCTGACAATGCCACATAGCGCCATCTCGAATCCCATTTCACTATGGTGAAACTGCATGTAAGTAAAGAACATAAATTATGTTAGATAAACTGTAAAATGAATATTGTAATACAGCTTAATTGTTTCGAATAATATTTCAAATTAATTGTTTTCATGATTTTTTATTTAAATAATCATTTCATATGCAGGTAAGATTGAAGAATATGCATATGTAATCAGTGATTCGTATATAAATATTTTCTATATAAAAAATAAACCCCTCAATTTTTTCAATATTATATGTATACATCCTTAATTGGCCATACCTAGTATCGAATGAACAAGCACTTCGAGAATTCTTTTATAGATAGAGTGTATAAAAAGGTATTTCACCACCATATTTATTAGACTGTGTAGGATGTTTCACTTTTTTTATCCTTATTATCCGTCTTATAAAACTCCTACTCAATATTTTTACTTCGCAGTTAGTCTCGATTGGTTTCTGGCTTAATATAGCACAAAATATTCTTATTTATATATAAGAATAACTTCTATTAGAAGGATTAAACAAGATTAATCGAATATTTAAAGCAAAGTGGCGTATTGTAAAAGAAAACTAGTCAGACGATTTTTATTAAAATACAAAGAAAATTAAAACTCTTTATATGTGGAGATAAATGAAATTTAGAAATCAAATTTCTCTTTAAAACTATTCTTTTTTTTAACTTCTCTTTTTTTATTATTTGAAATTATATTTAAAAATGAGTTTTATTTCTAAAATAATTAAACGTTAAATCTTTTCAGTTTACAGTTACAAAACTTTTTTTTTTCTTTTGAAAATGTTACACATCACAACAACAAAAATAATTAGGATTACGAAATACGAGTTCGTAAATTCGTAATCTAGTTCAAAGGGGATGGAAAGTGTGAGGGTTGATATTTTCATTTCATTGTTACTTTCTTAATATTCCAGGAATATCCAGAGTAAGATTAGTTTTTTTAGGAGAAATTTTGATCAATATTTTCTTTATGCTTATTTTTATATTTATCAGCATTTCGCTTATCCTTTACGTACAATGCAAAAAGAAAGTCTAGGTTAAAGTACAGCGTGGTAATATTACTCCTGTTAAATATATATGTTACGGCCAAAGCCCGAAATCGGCCAGATCGCGAATTGGCCGGCCAATTCGCGATCTGGCCAACGTTGCTGTAAACTTACCGGCCAATGTCCGATCTTTTCTTGATTTCGGGCTTTGGCCGGCCAGTTCGCGAAATGGCTGGGGACGATCGGCCAAAGTAGAAAGAAAGGAATCAAGAGCACATTGTTTTACACCCTGTTAAAAATGAAGTATTTAAAAATGAGTACTTCAGTGTACTGTTTTTTTTTTAAGTACAATTGTTTCAGAAACAAGTTCAAATATAAGTGACGCCTCTGAGTTAAAAATAAGCTTGTAATATATAAAAATATGATCTCGTGTTATTCTGTTCTCATATTAAAGCCATAATAGAAATTATTCAGTGAACGTGTATACTTTAACAACGTGATAGCGTGAAGATTAGATTTGCGCCCTTCAAAATGAAATAATTATATCTTGAGCAAAAGCGTTGCGTATCGTGTATGAATACAAAGGCAAATTGAGTATTCAGTTTTTAATTACCTTTATAGGTGATCCTTAGTCTTTTTCTGCTCCATGGACCTAATGTTAAAGATCCCAGACCACATTGTCTCCCAAAATGTCGCTTCAAAAAATATGAAATGTTTTGCAAAGGCAAATAACAAAAATAAGGGCTAATTAAAACAAATATGAAGGACAAATAGTTTTGTTATTAATATCATTTAAAGACATTTCTTTGTTGGCGCTATCTGTCGAATTTCACCTACAACATGTCCTTATTTATATTCTATACATGAATGTCATTATATTTATTTACCACTAGTCGCCTTTGGCGACCAGCCGGTTCACCAGTATTAAGGATCGCTAAAATTTTCAATTAATGTAAATTGCTCTCTTAGTAGCTTTTTCTGCAAAATATTTTTGAGCTTCATATTTTCGTAGTTATATGATTCAGTCGTACTTTTATGTAGGTCTTAAACAGTTCTGTTTCATTGTACTACTTTCCCTAATGTTCTGTCAGTATCCATAAAATTTCTACTTTAAACTAAAGTGGAAATGTTAAACTGCAATCAATATAAAAGCTTTTTATATTAAAGCTAACCATGTCTTTTTTTTAAATATGAAAATTGAAATCAGAGGCGTTCAGGAGTGAAATCTGACCGATTTATGAAGTTTTTATGCATCATTTTTATAATCACAGGCCAATCACTGTCTAGAAGCCCTGCAGAGGATTAGCGTATCTTCATTGAGACAGTCGGTGAAGTGGTCTAAAATCACCAGTTTTTATAGAAGTGAGATATTGAAATTTCATAAATCAGTCAGTTTTAGTGATTGATTTAGTTGGTTGGAGTTCAACAATTTTTATTAAAAATATTGGTGTCTCAAGAATATTTTGTTAAATATAATTCAAAGGGCAGAGGACCTATGTAAAAATTTAAAATTCCTGATTCATCGGAGCATTTATTGACTAAAGTTATATTAAATATAATTATTTAGTTAATTTAGACCATTTTGTTAGCAAGTGTATGCCCCAAATTAGCTGATGGTCGCTGATTAGAATGATTATCCTAAGTATATTAAACTATGTTTGCCTTAAATTAAATTGTTTTATTGAATTAATAATATAGGTATTGTCAAAGCTCATAGAAAACTTTTCCTCCTTTTACTTTTCAGAAAATATCTTATTTTACTTTTTTTTTTCATTTTATACAGACACCTGCAGAAAATTACAATTTTGTTTATTAAATTTGCAATAATAGTTGATTTATTTTTTAATTTAAACTTCTATCAATGCGATGGTAACACGTTGATAAAAGATATTTTTTTTTAATTTGACGTGCTCGTTCAGATTAAATTTTAGCATAATTTAATCTAAGCATAATTTATAAATTAAATTTTAAGCTTTAATTAAAAAAAAGCTTTAATTTGATGCAAAAATCGATTTTGTGCTGTAATATTTTCTGGTTATAGCGACAAAACGCCGAAATTACGCTTAATTTCTAATTAAAATTCTAATTAAAAATTTTAAAAAATCGCTGCAGGGTGCACATTTTTGACCTCCAAGGTATATATATGCCATATTTGATAACTGTTTGTCAAACGGTTTGGACTGTAGAGCGCCAACACACACACACACAAGCGCGCGCGCGCGCACACACAAACATACATTGAGCTGTATTTATACGTATAGATTATCACATCGGGCTTTGGCCAAGGATGCCCGGCCACTTCGCGAAATGGCCAGCCAAAGTTGAAAATACAACATTAATTGCAAGTATTTCGGACTTTGGCCAAACCTCTTGGCCAGTTCGCGAATTGGCCGGCCAATTCGCGAACTGGCCGCATTTCGGGCTTTGGCCGTAACATATACATTCTCAGAAAACATTATCAAAAAATTGATTAAAAAAAGTCTTATTTTTTATAAAAAATAGTTTTGAAAATTTAAACTGTAAATAAAATTTGATACTACCTTAGTATTATATCAAAAACTGCGTTAGAAATCACATATATTTTTCGATTCAGTACAAAGATTAAGAAAACAGTGGTCTAATACAGATTTTGAGAAAAGCGTCGACAGCGAAAACCAGATCTCATATGTCGATTATAAAAGGAAAAATATGAAAAATCATTACTGACGACATCACTAGAAAACAGAAATATATTTTTTCACTATATTGAATTAAATATATTTCATGAAGCCTTTATAAATTATCAGTAAATATCTATATCATTTTTAATTGTATTTGCGTTGACATAAACTGTAAGAAAATTTTCCAATAGTTTTGGAAAGTTTTCTAGTTCAAATCTGACCAATTAAATATTTTAATATTCAGCTTAATTTCCTGTTTTAACTTACAATAAACATGGCAGCTTAACAATAATATCGAATGTAGATAAGCCAAAGTTCCATTATAAAATTGTGATGTTCTATTATAAAATTTTGAATATTTTATATCGTTAAGCAATAGTGGAATATGACAATAAAAATAACATTTGTGTGCGTTTCGAATCTATATTTGCTTTATGTTTGTTCCATGTATACACATAATCACACTTCCATTTGTTGTTTCTGATGGCACTTGTCACAGAGAAGCCCGCTTTTTATTAAGTTAGCGAACTAAGCCGAAATTTCTGTCTCTTTTTTTTTCAGTAGCGCCATCTAGGGCCAGAAGTACGATTTAGCTACTCACGCGTCACAACCCTTTTTACGGGGCGGACTTCATTCATGCAATTCATTCATTCAAACGCATATTATAATTTAGATCTGAACCAGAGAACAATCACCCCTGATCCAATACCCTCAATGGTATTACTATCTGCATGGAGAACTTTGTGACCGCGACAGATTTATACGTGTGCCAGCCACCACCACAGGCGGAGAGTCTTCGGCTGATGAGTTAGAAACCAAGGGATGCGAATCCAACGCCCTACCAACCAAGCTATCCCGACCAAACACGTCCATTTATTTCTAGATATTATTCCACGTATGAAATTTTCAGCAAATATAAGCTTTCCATGCTCTCATGTTTATTTTATTATTTCAAAACTTTAAGATCTATTATTGATTAATTTTAATTAAATTTTGATTCAATATGAGTGGTATCATCTGGGGATGAATCCGAGGAAAATATATATCATACCATTACGATTATAATGATGAATGAAGAGTTATATTAAGGAGTGAATGACAGAAAAAATAAAAAGGGATAGTCAGAAATTATTCGGATTTGAGTACAGGATTTAAGTTTGAAATGATTGTAAAAAGAGAAACTTATAAACGTGAATAATTATGAATTACTTATTATGAATTTATATGAATTATTTAATTATAATTTATTAAAAACCAGTCTGAAACGCATTTTATATTAGCCGACTTTTCTGATCAGTTGATTTACTAAAATGAGTAATCTTGAATTTTTTAATTAAAACTTTTGTGCTATTATTTTTAATGACCTCTTTAGTAAAATATGATTTGAACAAATTTGGATAAGCATGCTATTATAGAAGTTTTTCGTTTGCATCATTCTGTTCTGTGTGCAATTAATTTATTTAATTTCCTATCTATATTCATGCATATCTTTTACAAAAATGATCAACAGTGAAAGAAATCGGAAAATTCAACTACAGTTTTATTTTGAAACTAGCCGCCTTTGGCGACCAGACGGTTCGCCAAATCTTAAAGTTCGTTGAAATTTTAATAATTAAATATTTTATGCAATTCTTACTTTAATAGCTTCTTCATCAAAATATTTTAAAACTTCAAATTTTGATTGTCATATAATTTATTCATAATATTATAAAGGCCTTCAGTTATAACGTAATATGTATCTCTCTCATTTTCTGTTAGCACCCGTAGAATTTATGCTTTAAATTAAAGTGGAAAGAATTAATCTTCAATTAATATAATAACATTTTTTACTGAAACAAAGTATTTTTTTTTAATAATCTGATTACTGAAAATAGAGTCACTCAGCGTTTAAACTTTATGGACACTAAAGAATACCTTTTTTAATTTACGTAATATCTCAAGAATTTGTCAACAAAATTTTCTTAGATTCATCATGAATAGATCGATTCATTAACTCTTTAACATCCAAGCACTTTTCAAGTGGCACTCCCTTTAACATCCAGACTTTCTCAGCGTGTCTCTGAAAGACATGGACTCGTCCTAGCTGAGGGGCAGTTACCCCCCGCACTCTGAAGTAATAAAACTGCCGACGCTCTACCTTGAATAATTGCCTTGCGGTTTTCGACAACGAGATTCATTTTCCATCCGCTTAAGAGTTTTATTCTAATGTATTTATATTTTTTAGTGTGAAGTGTTTCGCTCACCATCTTTGCGGGGCAATTTTCTTTTTACAAAAAATTTGAAATTTATTCTATAATTTAAAAAATAGTTGTTTTTTTTTTTTCGTAAGTTTCATGTTAGGCTTCCAAACCATTTAAATAAAAACTGGCTTTACTAGCAATTTCAAAAACATCTTTATAATTCATTTAATTCTCAATAGGGTTTTATATTTTTTTGTTGCCAAAATTAAATAATATGTCATAGATTACCATGTAAAAAAAATTTACATAGTAATGTAAAACATACATTATACATATATCAATGCAATTACTACATTTTTTTTTACATAGTATAGATGTCAATGCTTTTCAGTGATAAACAAGATAATGTTTTAAATCTTCATTTAATACCGAAATAAAAACAATCGTTGGATAAAAAAAATGTTATTACTCTTTTTGAAAGATGTTTCGAAAATAATATGTTCTTTCAACACTCAGCAAAGATTTTTTTTTTTTTTTTATTGTCTTTAGCATTTTTTTTTTAGTATAAACGATTATCTTTATTGAATTTTTAAATATAAAATATTATTTTGCATTTTCGATAGTGATACTAAGAGAAAAATTTTAGAACTTTAATTAAATTTTTAAAGAAGTTTTCACATTTTTTTCCTCCAAAACCGTATTCTTGCCAACCAAAATTCTTGCTTTTACATTAAATAATCGAAAAAGAATGTAGAGTAAAGATAAATTCCAAAAATATCTGTATTTTGCCACTCATTTTTACTAATCTTTTAAAATATAACTATTAAAATTTTTTTCTAACCAAGGGAATATATTACATCAAACGTTATATATCTCATCTATCGAATTGTTTCGATAGATGAGATAACATATTTTTAAAACTTCATTTAATACTGAAACACAAAAATTTATGAAATAAAATTCGGGGGGAAAATTACTCAACGAAATATATTTCAAAAATACATTCCTTCAGTTTTCAGCCTGAACATTTTATTAAAACATTACATTCTTCATAAACTAAATATGAAGATTTAACATATTTAAAATTACATTAATCATAAATATTACTTTTTTAGTATGAACTGTCATATTGAATTTTTCAAGCTGAATTTCTGATTTTAAAATGTTATGTGAAGTTTTCTATAATATTGTTAAGACAAGATAAATTTTTGAACAAAAGCTTCATATTAAATTTCCACAAATTTACACACGAGGGAATAATTTGCAAATTTTTGATAATATGTATATTATATAACATTTCTTGACTCCTCATCTCTATCTCTCTCGTTCACCTGACCCTCGTTAATTTCATCTCCTGCTTATTTGCTTAGAATAAACGAGAGATCAGCTAAAGTATCATTTTTTGGCCAACCATCATCTTCGCTGATAGATCACTGTCACTTTCATCAGAATCAAGTAAAATTGCTTTAATTTCTTCTTCAGTGTGTTCACGATTTCTTTTACTCATAATGAAGAAATAATAAGCGTTTCAATAGAAAAATTACTCTGATAATCCAAACACCCGATTCACAGTACATAAAATAAAGAGTAGAAATTCACAACTGAATAGAAATTTTCAGAATGGCATTCTAAAAAGGAACTCAGTATTTATATAAATTATCTCACTCTTTGAAGAGGGCGATAAAGAATACTCCAAATCTTTTTTTTTTTTTTTCTCTTTAATTCTATTTTAAAAGCGGTAATTTGTACACGGTCTCAGAATTTCCGACAGTCCTTTGATGAAAGAATAAGATGCAGTGTAAAACGACTTCCTACCATAGTAACAAGTATCGCTACCCATTTTGTGAGAAAACTGCGATGTGAATAGGCCGCATTGACAATGCAATGGTTTGTCTTTATATCATTACAATAGTCTTACTACTGGAAAGGTCTTCTGATGCTTGTCCGAAAAATAAACAACGTGTCGGTATCCTTATATATCATTCATCGTTACCAGAGAACTTCAGTGGAAAATTTCTTTTATAAATGGCCATAAAATCTTTCCAATTTTGAGCTAACAACACGTGAAAATAGAAACTAAAACCCTTTTAAAATACAAAATAAACGCCAATAACCTATTTAGTGAATTCCTCCTCAACCCCTACCGCCCGAAGGCACAGGGGAAACTACTGTGAAAAAGCTGCGATTGTCGAAGATAAAGAGGACCTCCTGGAGTGTTCAGTAGAATAGCCACTTTTAATACCCATCTCCCCTAAAACGGCTAGCAGCCGCCCCAAACCGCCCCACGTGAATGTTATAGGGTAAATTCTCAAACCGCCCCGCTGGAATCGAGAGGGTTAACAATGTTTCATTTTAAATGCATCAAACACTAAGAAAATAAAACGAATCGTTTAAAATAAACGGTTGAAAACAGGTTTTAAAAAAACTACTTAAAAAACGATGTACTTAAAACTATAAGCATATACAAAAAATATATAACTAACATAAATACATTTTAATTACAAAAGCATACAACGAACCTGAAAATAATTTAAATCCAGTCCGCATCTGTTGATAATAATTGTCAACACAGTGCGAAATTCAAAACTCGAGTGAATTTTCAACGCCAGTTACGTGATTTTTTCTACGCCAGTTGGGGTAACGCTATGCGGATTAGAAATTTTTAATTTCCTTTATTCTGTTTCATTTTAATTCAAAAGTACTTCAGAATAAATCTGAAAGATCGATTCATTAACAATGTTTCATTTTAAATGCATCAAACATTAAGAAAATAAACAGAATCGTTTGAAATAATCCGCCGAAAAATATTAACCCTAGCCTCATTACTGTTGGGAGAAAAAAAAAACTGAAGCCTTACTCATTTGGCGGTGGGGAAAATGAGATTTTTTTGGCAGAAAAGTTGGCGGTGGGGAAAATGGAAGATTCTTTTGGCGGGAAAGTTAGTTTTTAATTAATAATCAAAATTCTAATTACAATTCGAAAAAAGGAACCCCAGGTGCACATTCCCAACCTCCAAGGTATACATGTACCAAATTTGGTAGCTGTAGGTCAAACGGTCTGGCCTGTAGAGCGCCAACACACACACACACACACACACACACACACACACACACACACATTGAGCTTTATTATAAGCATAGATTAAAATTTATTTCTTTGTACAATCTTCCAATTTTCAAACATTTTAATAGAAGTATGCCTTATAATGGAACTTGGTCAAAAAATAACCTAAATCATTATATATTAATAAATGTCCGGATATTCATTTTTCATTGAATGGATTTCTTTATAGAAGTATGAATGTATTGATTTTTAAAAATGAAAAGAAGAAAAGGATGCAATTTTAGTACCAACAATGAAATCCGTTTGAATTTCTCTTCAGTAACAAAATATATTTCAATTTATTATAAGATCCACCAAGGAAATATGTTGCCTAAAATACACAAAAAGAACTTTTTGAAAATTCATTTAATAATAAAACAGGATAAATATTAATAGTAATATTGAGGCCAATAGTACATATTTATAATAAAGCTCAATGTGTGTATGTTAACGCTCTACAGGCCAGATAGTTCAACTTACAGCTACCAAATTTGGCACATTCATACCTTGAAGGTCGGGAATGTGCACCTGGTGTCCCTTTTATTGAATTTCTAATTAGAATTTTAATTGTTAATTAAAAAATAAATTTCCCGCCAAAAATCTTTTCATTTCCCCACCACCAAATGTGTAAGGCTTCAGTTTTTTTTCCCAAGCTAACAAGGATAGGTTTAACATATTTTCGACCGATTATTTCAAACGATTCTGTTTATTTTCTTAGTGTTTGATACATTAAAAATTAAACATTGTTAATGAATCGATCTTTCAGATTTATTCTGAAGTGCTTTTGAATTAAAATAACACAGAATAAAGGAAATTAAAAATTTCTAATCTGTGTAGTGTTACCCCAACTGGCGTAGAAAATTCACGCATTTGTGTTAACATAATTGCCGTGTTGAAAATTCATGCATGCGCATTGTGTTCTAATTGTAGACAACTCTATTTTCAATGGATACTGACTGAGTTTTGAAGGCTTAACATGTTTCCGACCAATTATTTCAAACGATTCTCTTTATTTTCTCAGAGTTCCATGCATTTAAAACTAAATATTGTTAATTAATTGATCTGTTCATGATGAATCTGAGAAAATTTTGTAGAAAACTTCTTGAGATGTTACATAAATTAAGAAAGACATTCTTCAGTGCCCATCAGGTTTAAATACTCAACGACTCTGTTTCAAGAACTGATATTAAAAAAAATGCTTCGTTTCAGTAAAAAATGTTCTTATATTTATTGCAATTTAACCATTTTTCCACTTTAATTTAAAGCATCAATTCTACGGGAGCTAACAGAAAATTAAAGAGATACAGATTACGTTATGGCTGAAGGCCTTTATAATATGAATGAATTATATGACTATCAAAATTTGTAGCTTTAAAATATTTTGATGAAGAAGCTATTAAAATAGGAGTTACATAAAATAATAAATTATTAAAATTTTAACGAGCATTGAGATTGGCGAACCGGCTGGTCGCTAAAGGCGTCTAGTATGTATATATAACAGATGCCAGTTTATTGATTCTCAGTCTGGACTACAAATCTAATGACAATCCCAGGCTTCGCAATTTTCGCTACAATACTCCGATACCCTGTCTTAGGAGCTATAAAAACAGAGGAGCAGGGAAGAGAGCCAATCAGTAATCGAGTTGATATATAGCAATAGAGAGAATCCTTTCATTTGAATGTAGTTTTTAAGAGAGTTCCTTTTCGAGCATTTTATAATGTTGACGTTGATTAATAACGATTTGTATGCGTCATTTGAGAATGCTGTCTGTATTCCCTATAAAATAAACCTTTGTTATTCGTTATTGTGACTATTGGATTTCTCGTACTGCATATAGTGGACAGATCCTTTGCAGCATTGTTGTGATCTGCAAAGGATTTCTGCTTAGTAAATAAATATTTTCCTATTATATTTTTGTTAGCAATTATTTTTAAAATTCTGGAATGTAATTATGTTTCGCTATCAGTTATATATGGTAGTGGTATTACCTAAACATTTGACAAAGAAATTATATCTTTTCCTCACAGTTATAAAATTGGAAAATTTTATATTTTAGTCACGTAGTCATTTTAAACGCTACATAAAATATCCATGCTTTCTAAGAGGCGTTTCAAGGACGAATAGGCAAAAATAAACCTCTAAAACTAATCATCTATAATATAACCGTCTGGCCTCATCTGCAATGATGGGAGGTGTTAAAAAATACATCATTTGGCCTGCGTCATTGAGGAATGTATAATTTCCAATTTCTGTATTAGCGCCAAATAACACAGACACTGTATTTTTTTAAATGTTTAATTAATTCATGATTTTCGAACAAATCTCAATATAGATATAAAAATAATCTGTTGTACCATAAACTCCATGTTTTATTTGCATGTTTTTATTCTGGATTGCAACAAATGTCAATTAGCTGAGGTTCGAAATTCTCATAATGCTAATTAAAAGAAAGTTATTCCTAGTATTTTCTTTCAATAACATTTT
The DNA here is from genome assembly GCF_947563725.1 of Argiope bruennichi. Classification (NCBI taxonomy): domain Eukaryota; kingdom Metazoa; phylum Arthropoda; class Arachnida; order Araneae; family Araneidae; genus Argiope; species Argiope bruennichi. Next base: position 34,005,129 of record NC_079157.1, read on the forward strand.
TATTTTGAATATGTCTGACATTTTTTTTTTCTGTCAGAGGGTCATTATTTGTTTTCATTGAATTTTATTGATTCGTTCTGATCTCTGATTTTATGTTCATCAGAATCTGTCCATCAATATGTCTGAAATTTAATACTATAACTGTCGCTTGTTATTCCATGGTAATTCGCACTCAGATATATGAGGCCATGGTGGCCTGGTGGTAAGGTCTCGGCTTCGGAACCGCAGGGTGTCAGGTTCGAGACCCGATTCCACCGAAGAAACGTCGTGTAAAGGGGTCTGTTGCACGTTAAATCCGTCCTGACCAAACGTCCTCCCGCTGGTGTGGTGTGGAGAGGGGGCTGCCAGCTCAGGTGTCGTCCTCGTCATCTGACCGTTTTTCAAAATTACGATGTCCGTCCCAAAATAGCCCTAGTGTTGCTTCAAAAGCGACGTTAATATAACTAAACTAAACTCGCACTCAGATATAGTTAAAAGGATAAAAATTCACCTAAATGAATATATCTTCTAATTCAGATAGACGTATCTTCATAAGACCCGATGCCTCCATCAATATTCGTTTTTCAATTTAATTTTTTATATCAAATTAACATGCGGGAAAAAAAGAAGCTTACATTCATAATTATGAAATGTATTCCAGATACAGCGTAGTGTCGCCATTAATGTTTATCCTCAGTATTATGATTGTAAGCCAAATTTAATCTACAGGACGTAGTCCGAAACGAAATAATTGCATTAGTTAATAGCTTGGATTAGTGACGTATTACACAAATTTTAGGTCCTATATTAAATAAAACAAGATGTCCCACAAGGTGCGCAGCATCTAATATTTACAGGTTCGGCCAGAACACGTCAAGACGAGCATTTTGAAGTACAAAGTGTGGGGTCCCCGAATGTAGCATTATAGTAATTCAGGTGAGAAAATTGTGCTATTAAATGAGAAAGAAGTAAAAGTTGAAAATCAATATTTATTGGGAACTTTCAGTACAGGAGATTTTCGAAATATCGGCCATTCGAACAAATGACATGCCGCAGTCTGGAATCCAAATTCGCAATTTTTTTCTGCAAAACTTCTGTTCCAAATTCTTTGACTTCTGTTTGAATTGCGGCTCTCAAGTCGTCCAATTTTGAGGGCTGCGTGAGATGCACTGTGTCTTTCAGATGTCCCCATAAAAAGTCCCATGGGTTGAGTTTCCAGGGAGGTAGATGGCCACTCTATACCATTGCCTATTTTCGCAATGGAATCCAACCCGATCAGTCCATCATGAAAATGTTCCGTTAAGAGATCGAAGTTTCGCTGAGTGCACCATTTTACATAAACTAATAATCTTTTATCTTGTCTATGCGATGCATGGATGGGAATTATTACTCATATTGCGAGTAATTGCTCATTTCAAAACCACAATGATTACGTAATTACGTAGTAATTTCTTAGTAACCCAATCTCATCAAACATGTTTTCTAGCCTTGTATGTCTTGGTGGAAATTTGCATATTCAGTTGCAGAAGAGCGTAATTTGGAATACAAACTGGCTGATTCGTAATTAACGTTCTTCGTGTTATAGACTATGACGCTACATTTGGGGACCCCACATGCTACATATCAAAATACTCGCCTCTAGATGTTCTATTCGAATCTGTAAATATTACACGCTGCATACCTTGTGGGATAAACATTACAAATAATACAGATAATTTCGAAACTACATTTGACATAAATTACTAAAATTCTTTACTTCTTAATTTTTCCCAGCTGTTTCTTTAATAATTAGCTGTTCGTGCATATCAGAATTTAATTTAACAGTATCTCGTGATTTTCTAATTTATGTTATGCAAATGTACTGCTTGTTTTGATAAAAGGATGATTATATTTGCAATATGATATTTTTGGGCTTGTTTATAACAGCCTATCAGCGAAATATATTTTCAGTATGTTAAAAGATATTAAGAATGTTATTTCTCCATTTATTGAATTCTGATTATTGTTCTGGACATCATGTGCTATATTGGAACTTCAGAGATACTAATATACACCAATATGCTTTGAGACTTTGTGTAAGAAATATTACTTTACATACTGGTCACACATTGAAACAATTATGCAACACCAATGTTTAAAGAATCAATATAAGATGAGTAGTTATCTAACAGATGCAAGTAAGTCTGATGATGAAAAAAATGATTAGGAAATAACCAAAGACATTCAAATAATAATTAGTGGCAAGTTTTAGATAATAATACATCTCTATGAAGCATCCAATTGGATATTGTGCAATGCGAATTTCAATACGCTTAATAGAGGAAACGTTCCTTTATTTCTCAAGACGGCATAAAGACACATGATGCGAACCCAGAAAATAAGGACATCATACGAAGGAATCAGCAATACACAGATTAGCAGCTGCAAAAACATAAAGCCCTCAGAGAGAACTTGCCGAAGATATATATTTCAAAGAGAAAAATTCCTTTAAATTCTACTCTCGTGTGTGCATCTCCTCCTTTATAGCTCCTATGACAGGATATCTAAAGATTTAGAAGGATAACTTGCATCCTTATGTAGATATCACTAAAATTTCTCAATTTTTTAATTTTTGTAGCTGAATTCTCAAATGGTCGCCAAGTCTGTCGCCAAAATCGAGAGTACTGAACCGGTGCCCATTCATCTTTCGTTTGATAAATCATTAAAGCCATCTTCTCTAAACTGAGACTAACTGTGAATTCAAACAGTATACAGCTGAATCAAAATGTTTTATTTTCAACTTATCACTTTTTATACAATTAGATATTTCAAAAAGGTGTTTCGAATATTTCTAAAATATTACGACAATAAATGAGAAATAAAATTATGAATTATTTATCGAAGTAAAGTTATTTAATCTTATGTTATTAATAATTTGTTTTTTCGTGATAAGGAAAAATAAATAAATATTAAGGTATACATCTTTTATTGTATCAGGCTTCTATTAAAAAAAATATTTTCTTTAAAAAATCGCAGACGTCCAATGGTTTGACAAGTCCGAGTAAAAACTTCCTGAATCAAACGCTTAACTTGATATTAGTTACAGATTCATTTCAGTGCATACTTTACCTCACTAAAAATAATTGCAACATCTGGCAGAAATATTTTCGTAATTAGTATTGACTTCAAAAAGGTGAAAGAACCTCTTGGATATTTTAGGCAATTGGCATTAATTCACCGTAGACACAATTGATTAAATTCTCAGACATATTTTGTAAGATACATTCTCAGACATATATTGTATCTTTATCACTATACCCCAAGCCATTATTTAGGGTTTAATGTTCGAAAAAAATAAAGAATTGAAACCTCCAGCAACAACACATTCGATAAATTTATGGCTATCAGAAAAATAATAAAAGGTCTATAGCATGTAAAAACATCATACATTTAAATTGACTCATTAATAAAAATTGAATATTGTTACTAAAAGTATAATGGACAACGCGGTTAATTTTCATCCCTTCATATAAATGTTAATTTGTGGGGTAATGAACTGCAGATGAATAATTAGTTGCACGAAAGAAAATATGAACTCCAGAATGTAGGTACCAAAATTACAAAAATAGAAGTCTCATTATGTATCTATGCATTATTGTTATAATATCATTAAAGATTTTTCATGTTAATAGGAAAGTAAAATAAATTTAATCTAAGTAATTTATATATGAAATATAGTATCAAATAATTATATTCATACATTTAATAAATTATTAATACATGTACGGGTTTAAGTTAAATTATCTAGTGATATTAATTATAGATGACATTTCGCAACTGACTGAAAGGGAATTAAATCACTATCAATTGTTAAAAAAATTTTCGAATTGATAACTTAATATTGGTGATATTGTTTTTCGACTCATCCAATGCTGCCGATTTCTTTTAAATATTTGTAACAGCTGAAAAATTCGAAAAATTTCAATAACGATTTCCGTTTAATATTTTTCCACAAATATTATTACAAAAGTTTATGCTGGAGTTACTTTATATTTCCACTATAAATTAAAGTCCCTAGATAGCTTAATCTTTTAAATTATGTATTGGTAAGCGAATATTTAAAGTCTTTTAAATATTTTTTAGTATGTATTAAAGCAGCGGTTCTTAACCTATGGGTCGCGACCCAAAATTGGGTCGCGAAGCATATTTCTTGGGTCACTCTGAGTCGAACCAAAAAAGTTAGTAATACACCAAATTTCAGACATTTTAGAAATGACGACTTGAATAAATATCAACAATCGAAAATGAATACAGAAAATTATTATTAATCGTTTAGAAAAACTAATAGCAGACTTTGATCGATATTTCCCTGCAGACGATGTTTTTAAATATAATTGGGTTCGAATGCCATTTAATTTTGATGTGATTTGCATGAGGAATTTGTTAATATTAATCAATTTCAAGAACAATTAATAGAAATACAAAGCGACCAAGCACTTCGATACAATTTCTACAAAAACACTGAATCTTTATGTGCTTTCTGGTTAAAATTAAAAACCGAAAAGCCAATAATTGTTAAAGAAGCCCTAAAAGTATTATTGCCCTTTTCAACAACATATATGTGTGAGGCTGGTTTTTCGGCTCTGTGTGTAATCAAAAACAATTACCGGAACAAGTTAAATCCTGAACTAGATATAAGGTGCTCCTTGACAAGCATTCAACCGAGGTTTGAAGATCTTTCAAAATGTATTCAAGCACAAGGTTCTCATTAAAACTGTATGACTTGCATTTAAAATTTAAAAGACTTAACATATGTATTGATATTTCTTTTTTTTAGGAATAAGTTAAAATGTCAATTATTTTCAAAAAGTTATAAATATATTTTAATTTGGTCAATAAAAATTATTAAAAACACTTGATTATTAATTAAATTTTTCTTGGATCGAAAAGTACTTTTGTTTATCTTTATTATTAAAAAATAAATAAAAAATTTGTAAGTTAAAAAAAATTTGGGTCGCGGTTTAAAAAGGTTAAGAACTACTGTATTAAAGTATAAAGATATTTAGTATGTATTAAGTATAAATAAAGTATAAAGATATTTTTACTTATATATAATTATTTTTAAATATAAATTATTTCAATTTTTTTTATTTTTAAATATCACTTAATTTGATAAGTTTAATGGAAGTTTGAGATTGATATGCATATATATTTTGCTTCATATATATAAGCTTACTTTTATAAATAGAAATATATTTAAAAAAAAAATACCTTCAGCATATTTTTCAATTATTTGTTTTTAAATGAGTGTTATAACACTCTTTTAAATGTGATATTTAGAGGTAAAAAATATTTAAATGTTAAACAATGTTTTTTTAAGCTTAGCACACAGAAGGTAAATCTCTAAAGCATGCTTCAGTAATACTTATGCATGCTTTATTTTTGAGGACTTTTATTAATTATAGAACTTCTAATTAACTATTGTAGGAATTAATTATAAAATATAATTTCAAAATGCATGTGAGAAATTATTTAAAAAATAAATATTAATGCAGGGAGTTTAAAAAGTTGTTGAAAATTGTTAATATTACTTTCCTGGCAAGAAAGAGGACGAATACTAAATGGACGTCGGGTATTTGATCCTCGGTCTTGGGAAGAAATTCCATGAATTTAGCGACATAAAGTACTGACATTTTGGCGATTTTCCGTTTAGGAGCAAAGGCACGATATCAATCTAGAAGATTCTTTGAATTGTCACGGAATCCTTTGAGAACTGAGAGACTGAACTGAATTCAGTTGAATTGAGCCAGACGAGTGGGGAGAAGTTGAGCGAAGTCTTTCTTTGGAATGCTGTCTCTAGCGAGTTCTCCTTAAGTGTTTTGAGTTGTTACTGTTGCTTTTTTGTAGATTTGCTGCCTGTGTGCGGTTATTAAATGTAAGTTTTGTTTTATGTACTCTCTCATTGTATATTGTACCTAGCGTATATTGGATTTTCCTCTCTACAGCCAAAAATAGACTTCGGAATATCAATAACAGAAATTTCTGTGCCTGGTAAGAAGAATGTTTTTCTGGTTCCTATTATATTAAACAAACATACAAAAGTGAAAAGGGAAAGAAAAATCTTTGATAAAAAGAAGAAAACTTTAATTATTTTTTATACATTTTTATTGACGAATTATAATATCTTTCGATGTTATCCTCCAATCTAAAATATACAAATTTAAGTAAGAAATCGAATGATAAAAATTCTTACAGTTATAGTTAAAAATTCTTAAAACAGAATTATATTTGAATGTAGAAGAATTAAATAAGCAAACTCATTGGAGCAAATCATAAAGAGAAAGATAAAGAATATAACATGAAATAATAATACACAAGAATTTTTTGGTTGAATTCCTGTTCGATTATATTATGATTGAATTCATATTCGAATACATTAAGGTTGAATTCATAATGAATTAGATTACTATTATTATCGATTGAAATGACAACAGTTCATATTAGAGTGACAAAACTAGTCACTTGCATATATTCAGGTTGTGAATCTACTGATTATCATGTGATTGTTAATGGTATCAGTGAGAATTCATATGTGTCGCCACAATTGCTTCTATTTTTCTTGCTTCGTATCTTTTCAATAACAAAATACTACTTTCTATTTACTACAATATTTTAGGAAATATATTCTTTCCCACTGCATGTTTTATTTAACATTTTTTTGTTTACATTAGAATAATCCATCATTTTTAAAATAATTAGATAAGTCTAATCTATAATAGAAATTACAATGGATTTTATTTAATTTACTTCTAAATACATATTAATTAAGGTGTACGTACACACTAGAAGATTTTTTTTTAAATTTTAGCTTTAAAAATCCAGTTTTTTCACAGTAGGTCATTAATATATGTTTAAACTCATTTCGGTGAGAAAACACCATATTACAATAATTATTAATTAATTAAATAATATTTAATGTGCTAATTAGCTTATTTTTTGAAAATGATATCTTAAATTCTAATTTATACAGACACACATTTCTAGTTGGAAATGATGTCTAATATTAGTCTTCATGTCGTCTGCCTCAATCACGTTATAAAAATATATAGTTCTTTTTAAACAATTTTTTCATCAACGTTAAATAGAAAAATCGAGATTTTTTCTGTCATTTTAAATTTTAAATAGCTATTAAAAATTTATTTCTATAAATATAACTTTGTTTGAAGCACAAAACATCCGCTATTTCATACAGATTATTTTGATATATAAATACCTGTATTTGGTTCATTTCTTGTTGAGTTATGATTGTTTGAATGAAGCAACATAGTGGAAAAATATCATTCTTCATAAAATGAGTTTTAAAAACACTGTAACTAGAGGTTTTAATGAAAGCACCTCAAGAAAAGTAATTATAATTCGAGAAATATTTCGAATATTGACAACATTTTGGTATCGTTTGAAAGCTAAAGGATCAGAGAACATTTTTAAGCAATGAAAAAAATATTCGATATTTCGAACGATTTTCGAAGTTTCAAGTGTGTACATACACCTTAATAAAAAACCATACTAGCGGGGAAGTTAGGATTTATCTTTTAAAGATTAAACATCATTGCAATATGTTGATTTTGAATAACACAAGATTATTATTTTTGCAATAGAAACATATTTCTTTAAGCAATTTATTTATATTTCCCATCGTTAAGTAAAACTCATTGGGTGTACTTTGAAAATATCCAACAGGACCGGTAAGTATTAAGAACGTTTTTTCAAACAATATACAGCAGAAGAAGCGTACATAAGAACAGGTCTTGTAAACAGTAACACACAAGTAGGAAATTGCAATAGTTTGCTGCTTGTATGCTACTGTGTTACTTAACTACACAATAAGTAGAAATTAAACAACCGCAATCGTATAAAATCTTTTAAGAAAAGTCCCTGGGATTCAAAATTATAAAGAGAAACTTACTTGAATTACGCTTTTTCGATTCCTTCTATTTATGACTCGATTGAACAGGACATCGATTATTCTAGAACAAACGCTGGTACTCGAGTCTTCATGATGTTACAGCTAAGATTCTCGAATATTCTGAGTATTTCATTAGTTTCATTCATTTAGAAGTAGTACTTCACCTCATAGTAGCTGGGAACTCATTTAGAAGCCGCTACTATATATGTAAAATCACTTTCCTTACCAAGAAACTTAAAGTGAGGGGAATAAGTATTAAAAATGTATAAAATAATATCAATTACATTGCCAGAAGGATAACACTTTTTTGGACTCAAACAGTTGGGGAGACAATGAAAAATTGATAATGACAGAAGTATAAAAGTGAACTTATAGATGTTAGGGAGATGTTTAGCTTGTGATTGCGATATCACAACAATGCAGTTAAACAGATCTCTCATTACTACCAATTTATATTAGTTCTTACCTATATAAATACTGTAATAATTTAATAATTTTATCAAACGATAGTTTAATTTTATATATATTAAGCATACAGAAATAAAGCTATTTAGGTCCATATCCATTATTAATCTTTATTATCCATTATCAATCTTTAGCAGTAATAAAGGAGAATATGTGTTCGTCTTTTGTCACACTACAAATAAGATTGTTTGAACTAGAACTACAAAATTTAGCATAAATATACATCAGACAATTAGAATGTGCACTTCAAGTTGCTTTTAAAAAAATCAGTGCTTTTGATATTTTATTTCACTGAAATGTTCAAAAACTTCATTATATCAAACTAACTTTTACGCTGTTTTAAAATGCAGAAAATTGCATTATAAAACATATTAATAACTTTTTTTCCAATTTTTGACAATATTTTTTTAAAATTCAGTACTACATGTATAATAAAAAACAATAAATGTTCTTGTTTCATTAAAATTCAGGCTGTTTACATAGTTTCAACAGATAATTACTCCTGTTTTATTCCGTTTTTAAAATCATAGAACGGAATATTCTATTTAGTGTCTGTAATGTTAAAAGTAAGATAAGGATGTTACAATAAAAAAAGTCAGAAAAGGGAGGAACACCATAGGTCCTTTTTTTTAATAGGCCCTGTGAGGGCATGAGGCTTATGAAGGTTCATTCATAAAACACTTGAACATGTGAGAGGTTATTAAACACTGGATATTAATTTCCTTTGCAATTTGATGTCCATAAATGTTTTATTAAGAGAATAATAGACACCAACTTAAGAAAAGTGAAATTAATTTCAACGACTATTTTTGATTAACCAGCTGGTGATCAAAGACGGCTGATTTAGAAAATATATATAAAAAATCATATAAAATGTATATAAAAACATATATATATAAATATATAAAAACATATGTATATAATATATATATATATATATATATATATATATATATATATATATATATATATATATATATATATATATATATATATATATATATATATATATATATATATATATATATATATATATATATATATATATATATATATATATATATATATATATATATATATATATATATATATATATATATATATATATATATATATATATATATATATATATATATATATAAACATTTTGAAAAAGTTATTTGCAAAATACTTGGATAGCTGAGGAAGACTTTTAGCGATTTATATTTATTCGAAATTATTCCTTCAGAACATACATAGGGCCCCGGTGGCCTGGTGTTAAGATCTTGACTTCAGAATCGGAGAGTTTCATGTTCGATAACCGATTCCACCTAATAACTGTCGTGTAAGCGGGTCTGATTCACGCTAAATCCACCGAGGCCAAACATCCTTCCGCTAGTGTGGTATGGAAGTTTGGAGAAGGGAGCACCAGCTCAGTTATAGTTCACGTCATCTGACTGAGGTTGAAAATTATGAGGCCCCTCCCAAAGCCTCTACTGTTTTAAAGCATCTACTGTTGCTTTAAAAATGGAACGTTAATATAACTAAATTACGAGGCCCCTCCCAAAATAGCCCTACTGTTGCTTTAAAAATGGGACGTTAATATAGCTAAATTAAACTATTCAGAATATACATCTAGAAAAAGAATCATCGTAAAATGATGTCAATCATAAAATAATTTACTACGTTGTTTGATAATCACGTATCTATTTTTAGTGAAATTATAAGATTCCTTAAAATCCTGAATTAGTTTTGGCATTTTCAATATATTTCCAATCTAAACTTTTAAAGCATATCTTTTAACGCCCGGCAAAACATTTTAAAAGGAATTTCTAGTTTAAACAAAGTGAATTTTTTATTTGTGATAAAAGACTCTGAAAAGAGAGAGCAAACGTTTTATTATTCAAATCGTTTTATTAAATGCATTTGCATTCAGGAGAATTCATTTCAACGGCTCCAAGCATTTTAAGGCAAGCACTGTTTAAAAATAAATGCATTTCATCTGCTTAAGTTTCGATTGAAAACATCTTTTCAGAGAAGTTCTGACTTTCATCACGTTGTTTATTTAAAGGTTTATTTAGAAGTGAATTTCTGAAAATAAAAAAGCTTAAATTCAATATAACAAAAATATCGAACATTTTGAAAACACTATTAATGGTTTTATTTGAATTAATAATTTAAAAGTATTTTTGTAAATTGATTTTGACTTCAACTAATGAGAGAAATGTGTTTTATTAAAATGTTAAATTAGAAAAAAATAAAAGTAGAATTTCGAAATATCGGTACAAATTTAATTAGTTCATCTATGCAGAGAAAAGTTTTTTTCAGAATTAAACATTATGAAGAAAGAGTAAATGATACCAATTAATGGTTACTGATTAAATCTATTTATAATATTCACATTAAAATATTGCAATATATGATTTCTTGAAAATCATGTCATAAAAGGAAACTTTTGAAACATTTTCAAGTATGCGTTTAAGAATGATGTGAAACATAATTTTCCAAATGTAATCACAATATCAACCAAAATATGACTCCTTGGTAGTCTCATCACAAGAGAGTATTTTGAGTGATGGCATTTTTAGATATGCACTCATGAATGACGTGAAAAAGAATTTTCCAACTCTCATTAAAATATCTTCTGAACTATGATTACTTAATAATCATATCACTGGAGAAAAATATGTGTGCTGGCATTTTTAGACATGTACTCAAGGATGATGTGAGAAGCCATTTTCCAATTATCATTATAATATCTTCTACGACATGATTCCTGGGTAACCATATCATAGGAGGAAATTTTGAATGTTGGCAGTTTTAGGCATGGACTCTAGGATGATGTGAAAAACAATTATCCAATTCTCACTTCAATATCTTCCACGATATGATTCCTTGGTAATATATCACAGATGAAAATTTTGAGTGCTGGCATTTTAGGCATGCATTCAAAAATGATGTGAAAAGCCATTTTCCAACTCTTATTATTATATCTTCCATTTTCATGTGATATGATCCTTCCGTAATCATATTACAGGAAAAATTTTGAGTTATGGCATCTTTAAACATGCATTTTAGAATGAGGTTAAAAACCATTTTCCAAATCTCATTATAATATTTTCCAAGATTTGATTCCTTGATAGTTATACGACAGGAGGAAATTTTGAGCTGTGATATTTTTAGGCATGCATTCAAAGATGATGTGAAAAACAATTTTCTCACTCTCATGCCAGTATCTACAAAGCAGGGTTCCTCGGTAATCTTACCACAGGAAGAAATTTTGTCTGTTGGCCATTTTAGGCATGTGTTCTAGAACGATGCTAGCAACAATTTTCCAATTCTCATTATAGCGACAAAATGTCCAGGCTAATTCTAACGACAAGACGTATTTTTATAGGAATACAGTTTTCAAAAATATTTTTGATCGATGTCTGCGGCATGGGAAAAACCGGCGATTTTTATACCAACAGAATATACCTCACAAGATTATTTATTGTTGACCTATGAACTTCAATAAAATTTTTAATTAAAATGTTCAAAATTCCTAAGAACAAAGACTGATCATTATTTAATATTAAACGACGTTTGACTTTTTTACTGGAAATATATTTTATTTTATTCGACACTGAAGGAATGATATAAGATTGCTCTTTTGATGCTCGTTTCTTTATTTTTTTTTGTTGTTACTAATGGCACTTGTCATAGACAAGCCCCCTGAAAAAGTCAGCGATTTTAAGCCGAGAGAGCGTCTCTTGTTTTTCAGTAGCGCCATTTAGGGCCAAGTGTACGTCTTAGATACTCATACGTCATAACTCTCCTTACGGGGAGGACTTCATTCATGCATTTCATTCACACCTCCACAGATCATGATTTAGACCTGAATCAGAGAACGATCACCTCTGAACCAGTACCCCCTCTGGTATTACTCTCGACATGGAGGACTTAGTGACCATGACAGATTTATACGTGCGTCATCCACCACACACACGGAGAGTCTTCAGCCGGCGGGATTCGAACTCACAACCCAAGGGACGCGTATTCAACTCCCTACCAACCAAGATATGCCGGCCCGCACAAACGAACATTGTTGAAGCCACAGGAACAGCGACAGTGACTGACCTTTTCTTTTAATTCTGTCAATATAGTGCGTGAGATTTTGTGGCTAAATTACGATCACCTCTGAATCAGTACCGCCAGCCACCACACACACAGATTATTTTTGTTATAGTTTTCAGTTGCCATTTACATATGCCTAATAATCTCGAATAGGGTAATACAGAATTCCAAAATTCTCTTTTATCTTTCCCTATTGATAGAAACGTTCCCTAATTTCATAAAAAGTAACAAGAAAATATTTTTCTCTTATGTGGTATTGTGCTCATCCCGGGGTTTAGAAATAGATGGCATATGATTTTAAGAAGCATTGTTAAGAAACGCATCGAAATTCATTTCAGCTTCCATAATATCCATCTTTAAGATGATAAATCTTTCTCTATTGCTAGAAACGTTCCCTAATTTCATAACAAGTAACAAGAAAATACTTTTCTCTTATGTGGTATTGTGCTCATCCCGGGGTTTAGAAATAGATGGCATATGATTTTAAGAAGCATTGTTAAGAAACGCATCGAAATTCATTTCAGCTTCCATAATATCCATCTTTAAGATGATAAATCTTTCTCTATTGCTAGAAACGTTCCCTAATTTCATAACAAGTAACAAGAAAATACTTTTCTCTTATGTGGTATTGTGCTCATCCCGGGGTTTAGAAATAGATGGCATATGATTTTAAGAAGCATTGTTAAGAAACGCATCGAAATTCATTTCAGCTTCCATAATATCCATCTTTAAGATGATAAATCTTTCTCTATTGCTAGAAACGTTCCCTAATTTCATAACAAGTAACAAGAAAATACTTTTCTCTTATGTGGTATTGTGCTCATCCCGGGGTTTAGAAATAGATGGCATATGATTTTAAGAAGCATTGTTAAGAAACGCATCGAAATTCATTTCAGCTTCCATAATATCCATCTTTAAGATGATAAATCTTTCTCTATTGCTAGAAACGTTCCCTAATTTCATAACAAGTAACAAGAAAATACTTTTCTCTTATGTGGTATTGTGCTCATCCCGGGGTTTAGAAATAGATGGCATATGATTTTAAGAAGCATTGTTAAGAAACGCATCGAAATTCATTTCAGCATCCATAATATCCATCTTTAAGATGATAAATCTTTCTCTATTGCTAGAAACGTTCCCTAATTTCATAACAAGTAACAAGAAAATACTTTTCTCTTATGTGGTATTGTGCTCATCCCAGGGTTTAGAAATAGATGGCATATGATTTTAAGAAGCATTGTTAAGAAACGCATCGAAATTCATTTCAGCTTCCATAATATCCATCTTTAAGATGATAAATCTTTCTCTATTGCTAGAAACGTTCCCTAATTTCATAACAAGTAACAAGAAAATACTTTTCTCTTATGTGGTATTGTGCTCATCCCGGGGTTTAGAAATAGATGGCATATGATTTTAAGAAGCATTGTTAAGAAACGCATCGAAATTCATTTCAGCTTCCATAATATCCATCTTTAAGATGATAAATCTTTCTCTATTGCTAGAAACGTTCCCTAATTTCATAACAAGTAACAAGAAAATACTTTTCTCTTATGTGGTATTGTGCTCATCCCGGGGTTTAGAAATAGATGGCATATGATTTTAAGAAGCATTGTTAAGAAACGCATCGAAATTCATTTCAGCTTCCATAATATCCATCTTTAAGATGATAAAATACTTCTTTCATACAGACGGAAGGTTTTAATGCTTCTTCTTCTGGGTATTCTTTGAAGATGAAAATATTATTTGCAAGAAAATATTTATTTGTGTCCTTGGAAAAAGTGCACACCAACGCACACGGCATATTAAAAGAGATTAATAGCAGACAAAAACATTTTTCGATCAATAATCTTATTATTTTACGAGCAATATCTGGAGGCGGACTGAACCCATCGAGATATTATTGTTTGATTAACAAGAAAAACCTTTGTGAGACTACTGGATATTACTTATCATTGACGTCATTGGAGACCATCTGTTCTGTATTATTAGTAGAATTAATGCAAATATGCCGACATTTTTTTAAGAAATATATCCGAAAGATCTATTTTAAATTACAATTAAGCAAAAAATATGCAGAGTATTTTGATAATTTAAATGTGCTTAAAATTTGATGTAAATGATTAAATAAAATTTATGAAATTGCGTTATTGTTGAGCCATCTTTCAAACTTCTTATTTAGGGGACAATGAATTTTCACATGGAACAAAAAAATTGGCGAAATCAGTTGAATTGTTATGGCTGAGGATTCTTTCACTTTTTTCAATTCCATGAATGCGAAATACTTAAAGATTAAGTATATTAACCATAAAAAAAACCTGAACTTAATATTTTGATGAATATCCACATTTGTAGGATCTCTTTGTAAAGCCATATGAATACGGATATATATTTGAAATTATATCTTTCTGGATGTGTACACGATAATTCAAAAGCATTCTGAGCTAGATGGGTAATATTTAGTGTGGGCTCTTTAAACTCAGTTAAAAAATGTTCTATGAAATTTTATTCTCAAGATGCTGACCTGTCTGCTGTAGAAAAAAAAAGCACGCACGCTAACTATAAAACTTAATTACTTGTAGAAATAAAATCTGATACTAAATTGTAGGGTATAAAATTAGAATCCGTATCAAGCGCTGAACCAACCCGTCAAAGTGTTGACCGTCGGTCTTTCGTAACTTTTCAAACTTGGATGCAAAGGTTCAAAGAGACAACTCAAAATTACAACGATTCCGATATGGTAACTCAAAATTACAATACCCTACATAAATTAAATTTATGATAGGATTTTGATATTACACACGTAATCCAGCATCAAATTTTAATGAAAAGTATCAAATGTTGAACTTAACCTGTCACAGCGTTGACCGCCTGTGCGTGGCGACTTTTCAAACTTGAATGCAAAGGTTCAAAGAGATAACTCAAAATTACATCGATTCATATGTGATTTGTTCGAAATTGCTATTCCTGAGATAAATTTACCATAGGATCTTCATATTATAAACATGATACTGTGACAATTTTTAATATCAATTTATTGAATAAAATCGTTCGAAATGCAGATTTACTTTTCACTAAATGTGGTATGATATAAAATAAGGTTCTGGATCAAATATTGACCACATCCGTCAAATATTGACCGCCTGTCTGTGACCTATGAGTCCCGAGTGCGCAATATCGGCCCGTTCGACAGGAGCCGGACTCAGGCGTTTTATGGCGGTTAAATGAGTTTAAAGGGCGAAAGGTATTTCTCAATGAGTTCTCATTTTATCTCATTTCATCTCCCCAAAGCACCTGAATCAGAACCTGTCGAACCGAGCGATATCGGGAGGTTAGGGCTCATAAGGAGACAAATCAAAATTAAAATGATTCATGAGTAGTAACTCAAATTACAATGCCTTAAATAAATTAAAATTACGATAGAATATTTATATTACCATCGTAATCCTGTATCAATTCAAGGTCGTCTAATGAATGAAAATAAAGCCTCTTACAGACAAAAACGATTTATTAAATGCTCATTACTAGCAAGAAATACAAAAGTTTTACCATACAAAACCTTCATTAGACCAATACTTACCTATGGCTCAGAAACCTGGAACCTGACCAAAGCTGGAGGATTTTTTAAAATAGCCATTTAAAAAAAATCAACTAGTCATTCTTAGTGGGATCGAAATCAACAATGTTTAGAGAAGAAGATATAACTTTGAGCTATATAAAATCTATAAAGATCCGGATGTTATAAAGTTCATAAAAATAAATCGGATGAACTGGGCGGCTCATATATTTAGAATGAAAGATGATTCCATAATAAAAAAAAATAATTTTACATAAACCTCTAAAAAGTAAGAAAAGGGGTAGGCCCAAAATGAGATCGATGGAGTCAGTGGAGATAAACTTCCTGGCTATCCAAGAAAGAAACTGGCACACCTTGCTAAAAATAGAATGCGGGGAACAGAATTCAGTGGAAGGCACTGGCTCACCCTGGGTTGTCTAGCCAAATATTATGAGGATACTGAATCCAGTACTGCATTTTAGATTTCATTTACTGTATAAAAAAGTCAAGAACTACACATTCGGTTTTCTTCAATTCACTATAAAACACAAAACGCTCACGTGCAATAACCACTGAAAATAAAAATTGCATGCTAAAAGGCGTTGGTAAGACCATTACCGCCGGGGTTTTACAAGGAATATTCAGTGAATTGGAATTTTAATTGTCTATGGAGTTGGGAAAAAAGACATGATTATGGAAGGTTGTATCTTACGTAGGATAATATACAGTGGTGGGCAAAAGTGTGGACATTTTTTGAAAGTTTCATGTTTTTCAACTTTGCGTGCTTGTAGAATATATTAATTTTCACTTAAATACAAATGTTTATATATCAAATTGAAGGTAATTTAATGTAAAATTTATAACAAAAACAGTATTACAATATCTGTATTATAAAAAAAAGTTACGCTCATTTTAGTAAGATCTATCTTAGATTTGCATATTTTTAAAGTGATACTTACACAATCAATACTTAGTAGGATAACCCTTATTTTTTAAGACAGCTTCACAGCGTCTTTTCATCGAGTAAGCGAGTGTTTGGAGTTCATCTTTCGTAATCACATGGTGTCAAGAATCAATTATAGATTCAATAAGTTGTCTTTTATTGGAGGGACGTTTTTTTCGTACAAGAATTTTCAAACGTTACCTCAAATTTTCAATTGGATTGAGATTAGGACTGTTTCCTGGCCATGGTAATACATCTATGCCTTTATTTCGAAACCATGCTTTGCATACTTTTGCTGTGTGGCATGGAGCTGAATTCTGCTGAAAAATAAATGGTGATTTGTTGGGGAAGAAATCCCTGATGGAAAGTATCAATTTTGGTTCCAGGACAGTTTCGATGTATTTTTTGGCATTCAGGATGCCATCAATCACTTGAATTCGGCCTACACTATCTGCAGAAATGCATGCTCAAATCATGGTATTTGTTGTAGTTTTTATAGTTGCTTCAATGCAATCAGGATGAAGTCCTTCACCTACTCTACGTCTCACATATTTTCTACCATCACTACCAAAGAGCGATAATTTAGTCTCATCGCTCCAGATTATTTGCTTTCATTGATTTTCTGACCATTTAATGTGTTCTTTTCACTTAACTCGTTTTTCGCGTTCCTTTTGATTTAAATATACTCTATTTAATTGTACTTGTATGCATCATTCCGCAAAATATTTCCACAACAATAACTATTTTACATACCAAATAACCTAAATTATAGTTACAGACATTTGATGCGGTCCTCAGAACAGTGTTTGTGATTGGCTAGTACGCTTTTATTGCAAAACACGTCATTATTCAAAACGATTTGTGTTTGTTTCTTCTACTAAAATGAGCGTAACTTTTTTTGTAATACAGATATTATAATACAGTTTTTGTTATTTAATTTTACAATAAATTACCTTCAATTTGATATATAAACATTTGTATTTAAGTGAAAATTAATATATTCTACAAGCACGCAAAGTTGAAAAACATGAAACTTTCAATAAATGTCCATACTTTTGCCACCACTGTATATATATATATATATATTAAAAAAAGCGAATATATATAACATGACAAGAAATGATTAAACTAGAATGAAAAATATCTGGAGTACAACAAAACTGGTTGAATGAACATAATAATGTACAGTTCGAGTGAAAATATAAAGGAATAATAAAAATTAGTTGCTTGAACGGGAAAAAGGATAAATTATGAATAAAATGCGAGATGTATTAAATGATGTCCTAAAAACGATAGGGTTCTGAAGGGAAGAGTTCCCCATGATCAATTAGGAATCTAATCATGTTTATGATTCTTTTTTTGGAAGATGGATTATTAAGGACTCTTTTGCACCAATGACTTTCTAGCGAAATGAGGGGTTTCGGAGGTGCCATGAAAGAGTAAAAGGGTAGATTTATCGCAAAGGAGATGGGATCGCCGACTTCTCCACAAGAGCAATAGGCATCTTCTGGTAAATGGAAACGGCGAAGAAAAGAAGGGAATGGACCATGTCCTGTTACAAAATTGATCTTTTCACGGGTCCAAGCGAGTAGTTGCAATTTTACTGTTTTGATGACTTTATAAACAGAACGGCCAGTATTTCCAATATCCCAAATATTTTGCCATTTTCTAGACAAATATTTTCTGAAGGTGCTGTTTGAGATGACACCGGGTTTTAGGAGCTACCATTGAAACACCATCGATGATGGCTGCTTTTGCTAGAATATCAGCTTCTTCATTACCCCGATAACCATCATGGGCTTTGATTCATCTTAAGAGAATATTTTAATTTTGGAGGATTTGCTTCGTTATTTGATCAGTCTAGATCAGGACATTACAGTATAAATAATAATCGATTATTCGACCCTTACGTAATCACCCTCTCCCTTCATCGCTCTGAAAACGGACCTGAATATAAAACCCAAATTGTTGAAACCAGCTGTATGCATAGCACAAATCCAACCCAGGGATTTCTGAGTATCTTAAGTTTCTTCGAAGATTTATGTGAATCTTTGAAGGAACCACTCCTATCCAAATTCACTCTAATCCAAATCTTGATGTGAATCCAATCTGATCGAAATTAGAATTCCATTTTAACCAATAAGCAATCCATATTATTAAATTTATAGCAAGATCTAGTTTTTCCGTTTTTATTTTACTACATTTGCCTAATGCTTTTGAAGATGCAACCTTGTAATCTATTTTTGATTTACTATCTGCTATATTCAATATTCTCCCCAAAGTCTCTCTTCAACTTAGTAACTGGAAAAGAAAAGATATTCTTTTCTTTACAATCCACGGGCCATTCCCCTCATATCTGTACCGTTTTAATCTCATCCAAATGCATTCTGCCCTTATAGAAATCTTGATGCCACTCCAATCCACGACGCAACAGAATGTATCCTTTGTCCAGATGGCCAAGCCAACATCTGAATTAGAACAAGTTTGGTGCCGTAGTGTTGCCTCTTCCCAAGGATCCAGGATGAAAATTCAGAGAATGATTCATCATCTCGAAGAAAATCAAAATCTATCTATATTTAAAGTACACTATTCCTAGGAATAGTAATATACACATATATATTTATTTTCTGTTAGTTTTGTGTTTGTACATAGCATTCATTTGTATTTGTATTTTTTTTAATTTTTAGCCCTGTTACTTTATTATTATTATTATTATTATTATTTCTTTCCTCATTTCTAGCAGCCTTTTTTGTTAATAATCTTCTTCATATTATTATTTCCTGAATTTTGTAATTACAGACAAACTGAAAGTCTGTTAAGGTGTACGTACACACTTGAAGACTTTTTTTTTAAATTTTAACTTTAAAAAATCCAGTTTTTTCACTGTAGGTTATTAATATATGTTTAAACTCATTTCAGTGAGAAAAAACCATATAACACCAATTATTAATTAATTAAATAATATCTAATGATTATTAAAATTAGCCTATTTTTTGAAACATGATATCTTAAATTCTAATTTGTACAGACACACAATTCTAGTTGGAAATGATGCCTAATATTAGTCTTCATGTTGTCTGCCTCAAACAAGTTATAAAAATGTATAGTTTTTTTTTAAACAATTTTTTCATCAACGATGAATAGAAAAAGCGAGATTTTTTTGTCATTTTAACTTTTAAACAGCTATTAAAAATTTATTTCTATAAATATAACTTTGATTGAGGCACAAAACATCCGCTATTTCATACAGATTATTTTGATATATAAATAACTGTATTTGGTTCATTTCTTGTTGAGTTATGATTGTTCGAATGAAGCAACATAGTGGAAAAATATCATTCTTCATAAAATGAGTTTTAAAAAAACCGTAACTACAGTTTTTAATGAAAGCACCTCAAGAAAAATAATTATAACTCGAGAAATATTTCGAATATTGACAACATCTTGGCATCGTTTGAAAGCTAAAGGATCATAGAACATTATTAAGCAATAAAAAAAATATTCGATATTTTGAACGATTTTCGAAGTTTCAAGTGTGTACATATACCTTAATATAGATTAGCATAAAATGTCAATTTCTCATTGATAATTTGCTTAATAAGCCAATGCCATTTCCCATATGGATACCAACCAGATCATTGCTCTCGGCGTTTTTTAATCCACTGTTAAAATTCCCTTCCAAATTTTAATCCATAATTGTCAGATGTCGAACAATTTGGGTGACAGTCACAGCGGTGGTTAGTTCCGATGTCCCTCCAAAGTTGTTGCTCATTACATTGTTTAAATAACCAGTAAATTAGAGCTGAAGCGGTGCTATGTGTTGTTAGCAATTTTGAATATTTTTGTATTGTAATGGCAGTATATTATTTTGTTATATGCAGTCTTTAATTATTAATCAATCCGTTATTTATATTTATTGTTCTCCCTTATCAGTGGCGCTTATGGGTGCTGATATGGAGAGAAAAATTATTTCAAGTTTCCGTATTTATAATAAAGAAAAATATATTAAAAACAAAAAAGTAAAACAAAAAATTAATTAGAATAAAAGAAAACACTAATTTTCAGAATACAGTACACTCTCGAATATCCGGCTTCCGTACGATCCGGCTTAGTTTTCTTTTTCGCCATTAAATGAAGATGGCATGTAATTGCATTGGCAACATTTCCAAAGTATTAGGAGAGGGCATCTGCTACGATCCTCCTACGTATCGTGTGCAAAATACAAGTTATGACAAGAAAAGTGCAAGATTCTGCTAGTTGTTCATTTTTTCGCCAGTATATAACCGATATCAACTGCTGCTGATATACTTACTGTATTCGTAAATTGTTCTTGATGTGTGACCACAGTGAATATTTCAAAATGGGTGATAAACGAAAAAAAGGTTGTAGTGACCATTGCGGAGAAATTACTATTTATACAGCGACTAGACTCTCGTGTAACAGCAAAAATCGTCTGCTGCTTCTCTGATTCACCGGGTCACATTCAAATTCTAAAACGCTTGAGATAAATACAGGGCTTAGAACAAATTAAGAACTCAGAAAATATGTATTATAACAACGAGTTTAGAATGAAAATTTTGTCTCCTGGTATTGGAAGTCAAAGAAATGAGTTCATAAAACTCCGGCTTATCCGGCTTTCTATTATCCGGCCTATCCATGAACCACATTAAGGTGGATAGTCCGGAGTGTACTTTACTTTTGTACTGTATATTTAAACCTGATTTATTTCAGTTTTAAACAATTTGTGATCGACTTTTCAATATTTCTCTTCTCCAGATTCTTAAACTTTTCATTCTTCTTCGCATAAATCAGTTAATTTTTTAACTGATTTATGCGAACAAAATAGGAGTAATATGAAAGATGAGGAAAGAGATGAGACTCTTTGAATAAACTATCGGTAAAAACTTTATGCAAGTTTCAAATTAAAATAAACAATACCATTTAAAAAGAAAAATCAAATCGAACAATTAATTAGAATAATTAAAAAAGTCACTTAAAGCAAAGAGTTTCGAAAAGTCTTGTTTCTTATTTACCGCTTATTGCTCAGTCAGGGAATAAAATCTTCTAAAAATTGATAGACGTCGAATTCTCAAATGAATAATACTTTTTTTATGTACTGCAATTTTGAAATTTTGAAGTTTTGTGTTTGTTCAATCGAGTAACGAAGAAGCTGATATTCTAGCAAAAGCAACCATTATCGAAAGTATTTCAATGGAAGCTCTTAAATCCCGGCGCCATCTTAAACAGCGCCTTCAGAAAATATTTGTCTAGAAAATGGCAAAATCTTTTTGGATAGTGGAAATACTGGCCATTATGTTTATAAAGTCATCAAAGCAGTAAAATTGCAACCACTCGCTTAGACTCGTGAAGAAATCCTTTTTGTACAGGACATGGTCCATTTCTTTCTTTTCTTCGCCGTTTCCATTTATCAGAAGATGACTATTGTTCTTGTGGAGAAGTCGTCGATCCCATCTATTTTGTGATAAATCTGCCCTTTTACATGCACCTCCAAAAACCCTCATGAGGAAAATCTTGGGAAAAAAGAGTCTTAATAATTCATCTCCCAAAAAAAGAATCATAAACATGATTAGAATCCTAATAGATCATGAAGAACTCTTCCAATTAGAACCCTATCATTTTAGGACATCTTTTAATATATCTTGCATTTAATTCATAATTTATCCTTTAACCCCTTCAAGTAACTAATTTTTATCATTCCTTTATATTTTCACTCATACTGTACACTATCTTGTTCACTCATCCAGTTTAATTGTAAACTAGATATTTTTCATTCTAGTTCTTTTTTCTTGTTATGTTATATGTATTCGTATTTTGTCATTTATTTGTTTCTTTCAAATTGGTTGCTGTGTATTGTGTATTGTTTTTGTATTCGTATGTATTATGTACTGTGTATTATTATATGTATTCGTATTTTGTCATTTATTTGTTTCTTTCAAATTGGTTGCTGTGTATTATTATTTTTTAATAAAGTCCACCTAAATCTATACAAAAACGGAAAGGGACCACATGATGTCTAAAAATGGAGGTGTGGTGTGGTGTTAACAGTTAAGTATTCATATTCTCAGATCTTTTATTGATTAATTTCACTAAATTTACTTACACGTTTTAAAACGTATATTATTTTTATTGTCTTCATGGCCTGATTCCTTAATTTGTTATCTACATTACAAGCGGAATAAGAGAATTATTTCATAAAAGGTGCGCAATTCAGAAAAATGCTTTCATAAAGTTCATAAAAGTGTACCTTTCACATTTTGACAAATGTTTGGTGAAAACGATTAAAGCTGCTATGTTTAGAATTGTCTAACTACTTCTTTGCAGATTAAGCGAATTATTGTCATAATTATTTGAAACTGATTATTCGGTGGCAACGTTTTACACAATTCATACATTCGTCTATATATTCTGAGTAAAATGCAAGTATACCAGTTTTATAAAAATAATAAAAAAAATGAAGTTTTGTATATATTTTTACTCATTTATTATCATGTGAGAACATGGTGCTTAAATCACCTTCTCACATGTTATTATCTCTTCTTGAATTGATTTTTATACTGGATTCTTCAACGGTCATAGCAATGAGCATTATTTTAATATCCATTAAGTGTAATCTTTTCGCTCCTGTGAGATAACAACTTTTGTCGCTATATTCCTCGTTGTTTATATTCAAGTTACTGAGTTATATTCCTCGGCAAAAGAATATGAACATCATGGTTTATTACCATTTGGGAAAATGATCTTGTTTTAACTTGGACTTTTGAAAATGCAAGGGCAGAAAAATGCCAATTTATCGCTTTTGAGTATCAATTTTTCGCTTTTACGGTTCTTAGAAAATAATCAAGAGGGTTGCAACATTTGGCGACTTATCAGCGACAAAAAGTTACATCTTGGCGCGAAGATCCTCCATGTACCTGATTCTTTTGTTTGACCAATAAAGGGGAGGGTCATAAGACGCTATCGGATATCGAAAGAAGTATGTATATGGTAAGAGGAGAGTGTATATATATATATATATATATATATATATATATATATATATATATATATATATATATATATATATATATATATATATATATATATATATATATATATAACAACAACAACATCGTTGTAAAAACAACATCGTTTTTCAAGTATCGACGCATGCGTAATCTGATAGTCACGTGATTGTTTCAAACTTATTGCCGGTTGAAACTGGTTTATAACTTAAATTAATGAAGACAAACAAGGACTTAAAAAAATAAAAAGGTTCTCACATGATAACTCGAAATTTTCGATAGCAGATTTAAAATTTATATTTTTATTACGAATTTGAGTAGTTATTATTGCCTGTAAATGTTTTCCACAACATTTTCCTGTTTGCAATTTTAATCTGAGAATTACGTACCGCTTTTTGGAAGTTTAATATAGTTCGTAACGATATCTGTGATCGAATTCAATTTCAGGAATTATTTTCTTATTGACATTTCAATAAAAAGCTTTTCTGCCAAACTCAAGATCAAAGTAACGTCGCTGAAAACTGAGATCATCAAAGTGTAGATTGAATGAAATATTTTATCAAAGAAATACGATTAAATTGTTTTATAACATTATTTACAAAAAGAAATTCTGCTTCCAAAGTTGCAGAAAATTCTGCTCCAATTTTATATATCTAGCTTGTTATTTGAAATGTTGCCTCTTCTATTTGAGATGTTTGTAATTTCTCAAAAAATCCCTTTTAAATTGTATCTCTTGTTTTCCAGAAAACATCGAATGTTATTGAGAAATCATTTTCCAATGATTGGACTTTAAAGAGATATGCGGAATTTATTTGTTTCAATTTTTATGTGAAGAAAAAGTGATGAAGATATAGAAATGTAGAAAAAAAAATTTTGAAACAGAGACAGTATCAAGTTTTTATGCTGTAATGGAAATTAAATTTATTAATAGAATGTATTTATTAGATTTGAGCAGAATCAGATACTTCTAGGAAATTTGCTGATTACCCATAATCGTTTTCACATTGGATTGGTCGGCGGTTGTAACATCGAAAGAAAGAAAATTGTATAACTTTCGATACCTTTCTTCGCTGTTTCGCGTTCATTCCCATTTTTTTTTCTTTGCACTTCTTTGGGCGATAACTTCTTACAAGATATTTAAGAATGAATTTTCTCCACTCATTGATATATTAAAAGATATACCTTTATGCGTACTTTAAAAGCAAAATGGGAAATGAAATTCATTCATTCAAATTCATATCGCCATTCTATTTCATGTTTTTTGATACCACACCTCACTGTTTCGCGTTCATTCCCATTTTCTTTTCTGTGCTTCTTCAGAAGACACCTTCTTACGACACTGCCCTTTATTGGCCAGACAGAAGAATCGGGAACCTTCGCGCAAAGTTGTAAATTTTTGTTAGTGATATGTCGTCCAATAATAAGTCGCCTCAAAAGCGATAAATCTCCAATATTATTCCCATGTATTTTAAAGCTTCAAAACCTCATCCCAAAGCAACATCAGGTCTCACATAATGAAAAATTTCATTTTTTTTCCCCAGATTGAATAGTAAGCTTAATTTTCTTAATGAAGTTTATTTCTTTTCAGCTTTCCAGATCGTCGAAACAAGAAAATAAATATAAAAATTTTAAAGCTGTAAATCCGTAGGAAAATATCGTAATTTTACTTCCAGAGAATTAACCATCTTTTGTTGATACATGCGTTCATTTTTGAAATTCAAATCATTGAGTTAATTCTAATTTTAATTTTCTTATGTAGGATGTGAAAAAAGACAAAGTTAGAATTTACTTTTAAATTCTAATAAAAAAAAAGGAAGAAAGAAAGAAATGTATTTTAATCTTAAATATCTTCAGCTTAGTTTTTTTTTTTTTTTTGATAAATTAATAATTCCTCTCAGAAAGATGGAAAATATAAGAAGTATGTTGTAAGTTTTTAATTTCATAATTTTAATATTTATAAAAATTAATATATTTTATTATTTAGAGATTTAATTGTCACCAAATGTTTGACATTTTTAAAAAGGATTCGAAAAATTAATAATTAATCCCCAACAATAGTTTTAAAATACTTTCGCAATACATTTCATTTTTATTTTCTTACTTTTCCTTTAGGTAAAATTGTTTTTAAATGCTGTCAACCATATATATGTATATATATATATATATATATATATATATTAACTGACAGTATTTAAAAACAATTTTACCTAAACGTTTTAGTATTTTTACCAATTTTACCTAATGTAAAAGATAAAAAATGAAACTACAATCGCAAATTTCAAGTTACCATGTGAGAACATTGTTATTTTTATGTCATTATTTAATTTAAGTCATTAACCATTTTAAACGGGTTTGAGACAATTACGAGACTTCTCTATCGGTCCCTATCCCTCTCCCTCTCTCTCTCTTTCCATTTTTCTAGCTGGCAAACAAAGTTTTGGAGCTCGACTGATTTTGAGATAGAGGGGGAAAAAAAGAAAAAAAAACCGATCGTTTTTCTAAATATCAACGCATGTTTAATCTGATAGTCTCTTGATTGTTTCAAACCGGTTTAAACTGGTTAATGACTTAAATTAAGACAATTCGTAAGAATTCAGAGAATGATTAATTTGGCAATCAAGTTGTAACTTTAGTAGGCGATAAATCGCCAAATGTGACAACCTTTTGCATTATTTCTAATAACCCTAAAAACAAAAATTAATGCTTCAAAAGCGATAAATCACCAATTTGTTGGCTGCGTATTTTGAAGATTCAAGAATTTTTTGCCTACTCAATTTGAGGCTTCAAAAACTTCAAACCAAAACAACATCATATCACACAAGATAATAATGTAATATAAGATTGCATATAAATTTTAAGCAAATATTTTTATTTTTTCCTAAGAGAACGTATTATATGGATTGCATTTCAGTCATGTTTTTTTTTTTCAATGTGCATTTGATACCTATTAATAAAAATAAGATATTTCTTTGGGATTAGTGGTTTGATTTTTACAGTTCTGTGTATTTGTAACTGTGGGACAATTTTATCCTTTTTACCTTTATTTATAAATTGAAATATGTGGACAAAAAAAATGAAACAAAAAAGTTTAAAAAAATCATTTAGACTATCATTCTCTGTATTTCAGATATCTATGCAGCAATTTGAATTAGAAAATTCATAACATAATTTATTTATTTCAATCTAAATTTATATTTCTTTGAGAATAAACAAAACAATCAATAAACATTAATGATAATATTAGAATCCAGCAGGAATTGTCTCCCCAGAACTTTCTCGCATACTCTCTAATAAACTTTTCATGCCAGAAAACACCCTTCATGTTACTGGCGAATGGGTACAGTGGGCGAATGGGTATTCGCGCCAAGTTGTAACTGTTTTTGGCGATAAGTCCCAAATGTGACAATCTTCTTTATCATTTTTTAATAACGTTAAAAGCGAAAAATTGATGCCTCAAAAAAGATAAATCGCTTACTTTCTGACCGTGCATTTTTAGGCTTCAGAAACCCAAAATCAAAACAACATCATGTTTACACCTGATAACAATCCACAAAGTTTGAAAGCCAGGAGATTTTAAAACCTTTTTGATGCAACAACTTTTTATATTTTAATAATAAAAGAAACTGCAAATGATAAAATAAAATTGTTCAGCATTCTTTCATTTCCATTTGTCAAAAGATTTTTTTTTTTTTTAATTTTTCACCAATTACAGCAAACAACTGGTATGATATAACTGAAACGTTTGCTATAAATATTTGTTGTTGTAATTATTACAAATTTTGCTAAACGATTTGTTTACGTCCTTGCAGTGAGTGATTGATGATAATGATGATTCATAATAATACAACATAAAATTGTAAATAAAATTTATTTACTGTATTTAAAGGTTTATATTATTTTTTTAATCAAAAATATTTAAAAAATAGTTGAAATCTGCTATCACAAATTTCAAATTATCATATGAGAACATTATTTTTTTAAAGTCAATTAGTATCCAACCGACCAACATCCGTTTGCCTACAACTAAGTTAATGATTGGTAAAAATTGGCAATTGAATATTTTCATGGATATTTTCATTTATAAAAATTATTTCCGATGATGTATCAGATTGAATTCAAAATATTATTAAAATTAAGCTGAAACGATATATATATAAAACTGATATTATTAAATGTATTTTTAATTTTTTTTTTTTTTTTTTAGTTTTAACATAGTACAAAGACTATTTGTTGGAAGATAATTGTTTTGGAAGACATGAATATCAATTTTTGTAGGAAGTCATGACGATTGCAAGTAGGCTTAAGATTAATATACAGTTGCCAAAGTTGAAATATTTTTTAGTGATTTCTGAGCAAAAGTAACCATAACAATTTTTTATTGTAACCTCTAAAAGAATTTTGTTATCGTTTCTAGTATCCATCCAGGATGGTAATCTTTAGGAGAGTTTTTGGAAATTTGCGCAATTTTGATGTGCTGTCCAAACAGGAAAATCCTGTACATTATGAACATACGCGCCAAGTTGTAACTTTTTGTTGGCGATAAGTCGCCTAATGTGACAACCTTTTTTCTTAACCATTTTTTAATAACCTCAAAAGAGACAAATTGATGCCTCAAGAACGTTAAATTGACACTTTTCTGTTCGTGCATTTTGAGGCTTCAAAAGTCCCCAAACCAAAACAACATCATGTCTTCACATGATAAATTTTGTTCCAAGCATATATTGTTACATTGTTACAATTTTATATCCGAATGCAAAAAATGTGTTTAATTTCAAACAAAATTAGTGGCACCAATAAATTTATTGAATTTGGAATTTTTTATTTTTTTATTTCTTATTTTAATTATAATAATTTTCCTTATTTTATTTATTAAAAAAAAATAAAATCCTAAATTTAAATTTAAATCCTTGAAAAATATAAAAAGAAATAACTGTAAACTGAAAAGACAGCTTCAATATCACCGTTATTCTCCAATTTTCCTTTAATCTTGTTGCCATTCCTTTCTTCCTAAGTTTTATATATCCCATCGGTTTTCATTTTAGCATGGTGTTTTATTTCACTTAGAATCTGGCAACCAGATTTTAGTGGAATCGAATTATGCTGTGCTTTCGTTAGGAGACGAAATTATATTCTAGATATTCATCTTTTATTCGCTCGGAGCATTGGATCAAATTCATCTTACACAGTATCATAAAATTCTCTGTCATGTATTATGAGACAGTAAACAGCTTTAAATACGAAAGCGGAGTCCCGAGACATACAAAAACTTCCCTTTTGTAGATCTGAGAAAGTTATGAAATTTCTATTAGATAGGGAAATGTAGAGGAAAAAAAAATAATGATAATTTTTGAATTAAAAATATTATTTTTTCTATGCAAATGGAATTTATTTGCATAGAAATTTGAGTTGAATGCAGAGTTCTGAAAACTTCACTTTGTTGTTATTTCTTTTGAGAACAAGCTACTTATGGAATTAGATTTCGAAACGCTTGTTATTATTGAACTTCCAGAATTTTGAGAAGTGTGAATTAAATTTCCTAACCATATATGAAAATAATTTAAATGAGAGAAAAAAATATTTCTTCATTAACCAACGTGAATTTCAGCTTAGAAGTATATTGCCCAATTGATAGTGAAGCCTTTTTATAAGCGGTAATACATATCAACAGATATTATAATGAATTGATTTTATAAGGCTTAGGAAATTCATTTAAATTGATGTCAAAATATTAAAAGTATCATATTTAACTTTACGCCAAAGGAACAGTTTATGTCAGAGTAAACAGAAATCTGTAATAAAAGTGCAAAGAGTATTCTAATCTCTTCTTAAAACACAACCTTATGATATGTCGCAATATTGTTATTTACAATATTATATATATATTCAGTGGATGTCAACATATTAAAAGTTATTATATTTAACTTTACATCAAAGGAATAATTTATGTGGGAGAGTAATAAAATATGAATAGAAATCTGTAATAAAAGTGCAAAAGATATTCGAACCTTCAGCTTGTAGCACTGCGTTATGATATGATACGTTCGGATTATCTATTATATATATATATATATATATATATATATATATATATATATATATATATATATATATATATATATATATATATATATATATATATATATATATATATATATATATATATATATATATATATATATATATATATATATATATATATAGTTACGAACCTGTGATGCTGCTTCCCAGCATAGTTGGTTCCATAGGAGGTCCAAAAGCTTGGCGACGAATTTGGCGACTTTGATTCCAAAATAGATTATACTTGAAACATCGAGAATTTTCCCGTTCTGTCCAGTAGGAACGGAGATACGCCTCGAACGTTCCTGATTGGTTGAAAGGCTTCTAGCCCCGCCTTTTAAGACTTATAAAAGGAGCTGCAGCTGCCGGGGAGGGGTTGTGAATTGAGTAATCGAAAAGTAGTCGGAAGCGACACAGAAGAGTAGTCGTGAATTGAGTCGTGGACCAGTGGATTCGAAGAGTAGTCGGGATCGACGGTAAAGAACTGGCCTTCTAGAGATAAGCGGAGCAGCGACGGAGTGAAGCTAGTGCTGAACTAAGCTGTGCGCTACTGTCTGCAGTAGAGACTGCACGTCTCGGCTGAAGATAATCGCCTTTTGTGCTGTATATAGTTGTCATCTTTGTGCTGTCCTGTGTGTCTTCGTGCAAATAAACGTCGTTGTTTTATTTTCTACTGCCGCCTTCTGATGGAGCGTTCTCCACACCATATAACTTCCACTATCCAAACGAACCCCGGGAAATTTTGTAACAATATATATATATTTCAATTTTTTTATTCTTAATTTTCTCAAGATGAAATTCACATGACAAATGCATTCAAAATTGTTGTAACGCACAAATATAAAGGGAGTTCCAAAATTAACGCAAGATTGGAATTTGCCACCATTCGAGCAATAAAAAGTTGGGTACCCTTTTAAAAACATTTGATAGCTGACAGTTTAGGGTTAGTAAAATAATAGAGGGCTATACGATATAACCACGTGTTTTTATTGTTAAACAATATATCAAAAATAATGGAAGTCAGGCGACCACATTTTGAAAATTTTAGAATGGGTCTCCAATATCATATGATTTAACACCAATGAATTTGCATTAACAAAATGCTGCATCAACGAAATTCAGTCACATTTATGCAAAATAGTATGGAGAATTTTGACAACAAAGTTCGTGTGTATTAACAAATTGGGGCCCTTTGCCCTATGTGTTATTCCATAGATAACCTTATCCTATATATTTTATGATTCAATAAAAATCTTTTAAAGAAAAAAAAGCTGTGCTTTTTACGTAATTCCAATTTTGTGTTAATACGTTGTTCTGTCGTGTAACGCTCTATTTTTATTAAATCTAAATTATAAGCTGTCAAATGGTTTTTAAATTGGGTTGCTAACACTTACCCGCAAGAATGGCGACAAATTCAAATCTTGTGTTGATTCTTGGACACCCTTTATAAATTCACTAAATAATAAAGGAAAAGTTTTCTTGACAAGTGTACTGATGATGATGATGTGTCCGCGTTACCACGGAAAGGGGGTGCAGTAGCTTCTGAGGGAAAAAACACCTGAGCACCCGAGGGCGGAAGTATGACTTCCAGCTCATATGAAGATGACACACACACATTCGCTTGCACAACCCCTTTTTACATGGGGGCACATTCACACACCTCACAGATAGAATACAGATGAAGAACAACCTGCGCGAACCGGAATTCGAACCCAGGACGTCCAGATCAAGGGGAAGATGCGCTACTCTTATGCCAGGACGCCGGCGACAAGTGTACTAAAATTATATAATGAAATTATTTTTAAAAAAAATTAATTCTTAATCATACAGTAGCGATAATGTGTATGTAAAAATTGATCAGAGAGCTTTACAATAATTTTTAATGGGGTAGTAACTCTATTACCAGAGATATCGATGAATATCTTTGATATCATATAGTGATTAGGCGACAGATGATGTAATTCTGGAAACAAAAGAAAAAGTTCTGGAAATTACAAGAATTCTGGCTCTATCTCTATAAGAGATCTGGATATCCTTCTGGAAAATCCCATGCCTGATTGGTACACCAATATAAACACGAATTGCTGCAGTAATTCAGCCCGTATCTTATTTGGAGCGTCGTTGTTATTAATTACGATTTGCTGTTTCCACGTACGTTGATTTTCCCATATGCTGTCTTTACGCTTTTGCACTCTCTACCGGTGTTTGTATTTCTCAACAGAGATGAAACGCAACGAGCTTATCATATATTTTTCATGGTACACTCAGAAATAGACCTTTTCAAACATTCTTTCAAAGCACAGGACTTATAAAGATGTTATTGAAATATTTTAATATATATATATATATATTTGTAAAACATGTTTCAATGTAATGTTCCTATTTTTTATATAATTCGAAAGCAACTGTCTGAAAAATGTCATTACTAATATGATACTGAATGTTTGGACCAAAATATTGAAATTTTAATTATTTAGTAATTGATAATCTGATATTTTTTTTTTAATTTTTAATGGCAACCTACTACATATTAGTTGCTATTACTTTTGGTAAGTAAATCTAATGCACTAAGTTATATATATTATTATGTCCCATAAGTTTCTTTCCTATTTGTAATATGAAATGAATACACAATATTTACTGTCTCAGATATTATTTATTTTGTTGTATAAAAACACCTTTTGCTCTATTACCTTCTTCCATCTCTCAGGAAGCCTCATTATGCCTTCTTTCCAAAATTGTTGAGTTATGGACAAGAAAAAATCCAAGAGGCGCGATTTTATTACGCTGATGGATTTAAAGCGCTTATGGCGACGATAGCTTTTTAAGGACCGAAGGAAGAAATAATTAGGTGGAGCTGGATCTGGTGAGTATGCACGATGTGGTAAAACATCCCAATCAAACTGTAAGAGCCTCTCTCATACGATAATGCAATATGTGGTCTCGCGTTATCATGGTGAAAAACAACGCCTAGTCGGTTTAATAAATCTAGCTTTTTTTTTTTTTTTTTTTTTTTTTACTGTGGATACTTTTAATTGATCCAGTTGATGACATCATTTCGTAGAATTTATTGCTTCACCTTGAAGAAGGAACTTCTAGAAAGTTACTGCTATTCAATTCCAACAAATGGACAAAAGAAATTTTTTAGAGTGTAGTTGAGGCCTGGCACGACTATATATATATATATGATATTTTAAAATCTAATTCAAACTTAATTAATTTCTTAAATTTGAGTTTAATTTAGCCCATATTAAATTTATTCTAAAATATACTCTTATTTCCTGATCAATTCCACTTTTTCTGTTTAATTAATTCAAAACAAGTTCTAAAATTGCTGAATCTGCAAAAGAACCGACCAGTTCCCACACTCCTAGTGAAGGGATAAAAACTGTCCAGCCAAGCACATTCTTTTTAAAAAATCCCTATGACTCACTTGCATGTGATTGGCACATGTAGAAAATCCCTATCAAAATCTGACAGCGTATAAGCACTGGTTAAAGTATTCTCCTGCTCTTTTAGCTTTTCCTCATTTTCATTTTGTGTCGTTCTGTGTGTTGCTCCCGTCGCTTCTGCTTATTCTAAAATAATGCTTCCAGAGAAGCATATATATATATATATATATATATATATATATATATATATATATATATATATATATATATATATATATGTCATATGTTCCCCGATTCGGATTGCTTTGAAATTATTTCTACTGAAACATTCATAAATTTTGAAATTATGGCAAGTAAATGATAACATTTCAGCTTTTTTTTATTCGAGTTTTACCGAAAAAAATTGCAAAGATTTGATTCGATATATTTCCAATAATCCCCAAACCATTTTACTTGGAAAATTTTTAAAGCTCCGAATTTTGGAAAATGTAAAATAATAATAGAATTTGTTTAAAAATTGGTGACAAGCTTATAATTTTAATTTTAGTTCCTTTTTATATTTCCATAAAAAGGTCATAATGAGTTTCTGCATGATATGAAATACGTCTCATATAACTGTGGAATATTAAAATAACATATTAATTTAAAATGCAAAGCTCATTTGTTTTTTTTAACATTGTCAATTTAATAATTAAAAGCAATAAAATGGTAATAATAACTGGAATCAACTCTTATTGAATTTAAAGTAATTTTCCAACTCTGTTTCTGTTACATGAGCATTTTTTTTATAAATTATTAATGGTGATTTTTATTAATCCATTCCTAATGATGCGTATACAATTATTCCTTTCTAAACCAGCCTGGCAACCACAAAAACAATCAATGAATTTAAATGTAATTTCAAATCCAAACAATATTGATACATAATTATTATCAATGAATTATTATGTATCGTTCATGATACCACCATAAAATAATCTGTCATAATTATTAAAATGTTGCATTCGATTAATCATGCAATCGTCACCTGATGAATTTAGAATGATAAACTTGACATTCTGAGGAATCAATGAATTAATTCAAATGCATTTTCAAATCTGAACAATATTGATATATCATTATTATCATTGAATTATTATATATTATTCATGATACTATTAACAATATAATGTCAAAATTTTTAATATTTTGCGTTTGATTAATCGTGCAATCATCACCTGATGAATGTAGCGAATTCTCAACTTGACGTTCTGGGACGTCAATGAATGAATTCAAATGCATTTTCAAATCTGAACAATATTGATACATAATTATTATCATTCAATTATTATATATCATTCATGATACTATTAACAATATAATGTCAAAATTTTTAATATTTTGCGTTTGATTAATCGTGCAATCATCACTTGATTAATGTAGCGATTGCTCAACTTGACGTTTTGGGAAGTCAATGAATGAATTCAAATGCATTTTCAAATCCAAACGATATTGATGCATAATTTTTATCAATTAATTATTATGTATCATTCATGATACCATGACAAATATCGTGTCATAATTATTAAAATTTATCATTTGATAAATCATGCAATTATTACCTGATGAATGTAGCGAATGATAAACTTGACTTTCTGGGAAATCAATGAATGAATTCAAATCCAAATGGTATTGATGCATAATTATTATCATTCAATTAGTGTGTATCATTCATGATACTAACACAAATATCATGTCATAATTATTAAAATGTTGCGTTTGATTAATCATGCAACCGGCACCTGATGAATTTAAGAATGCTCAACTTGACATTCTGGGAAGTCAATGAATGAATCCAAATGCATTTTCAAATCCAACCGATATTGATGCATAATTATTATCATTCAATTAGTGTGTATCATTCATGATACTAACACAAATATCATGTCATAATTATTAAAATGTTGAGTTTGATTAATCATGCAACCGGCACCTGATGAATTTAAGAATGATAAACTTGACGTTCTGGGAAATCAATGAATGAATTCAAATCCAATTGATATCGATGCATAATTATTATCATTCAATTAGTGTGTATCATTCATGATACTAACACAAATATCATGTCATAATTATTAAAATGTTGAGTTTGATTAATCATGCAACCTGCACCTGATGAATTTAAGAATGATAAACTTGACGTTCTGGGAAATCAATGAATGAATTCAAATCCAAATGATATCGATGCATAATTATTATCATTCAATTAGTGTGTATCATTCATGATACTAACACAAATATCATGTCATAATTATTAAAATGTTGAGTTTGATTAATCATGCAACCGGCACCTGATGAATTTAAGAATGATAAACTTGACGTTCTGGGAAATCAATGAATGAATTCAAATCCAAATGATATCGATGCATAATTATTATCATTCAATTAGTGTGTATCATTCATGATACTAACACAAATATCATGTCATAATTATTAAAATGTTGAGTTTGATTAATCATGCAACCGGCACCTGATGAATTTAAGAATGATAAACTTGACGTTCTGGGAAATCAATGAATGAATTCAAATCCAAATGATATCGATGCATAATTATTATCATTCAATTAGTGTGTATCATTCATGATACTAACACAAATATCATGTCATAATTATTAAAATGTTGAGTTTGATTAATCATGCAACCTGCACCTGATGAATTTAAGAATGATAAACTTGACGTTCTGGGAAATCAATGAATGAATTCAAATCCAAATGATATCGATGCATAATTATTATCATTCAATTAGTGTGTATCATTCATGATACTAACACAAATATCATGTCATAATTATTAAAATGTTGAGTTTGATTAATCATGCAACCTGCACCTGATGAATTTAAGAATGATAAACTTGACGTTCTGGGAAATCAATGAATGAATTCAAATCCAAATGATATCGATGCATAATTATTATCATTCAATTAGTGTGTATCATTCATGATACTAACACAAATATCATGTCATAATTATTAAAATGTTGAGTTTGATTAATCATGCAACCTGCACCTGATGAATTTAAGAATGATAAACTTGACGTTCTGGGAAATCAATGAATGAATTCAAATCCAATTGATATCGATGCATAATTATTATCATTCAATTAGTGTGTATCATTCATGATACTAACACAAATATCATGTCATAATTATTAAAATGTTGAGTTTGATTAATCATGCAACCTGCACCTGATGAATTTAAGAATGATAAACTTGACGTTCTGGGAAATCAATGAATGAATTCAAATCCAAATGATATCGATGCATAATTATTATCATTCAATTAGTGTGTATCATTCATGATACTAACACAAATATCATGTCATAATTATTAAAATGTTGAGTTTGATTAATCATGCAACCGGCACCTGATGAATTTAAGAATGATAAACTTGACGTTCTGGGAAATCAATGAATGAATTCAAATCCAAATGATATCGATGCATAATTATTATCATTCAATTAGTGTGTATCATTCATGATACTAACACAAATATCATGTCATAATTATTAAAATGTTGAGTTTGATTAATCATGCAACCGGCACCTGATGAATTTAAGAATGATAAACTTGACGTTCTGGGAAATCAATGAATGAATTCAAATCCAAATGATATCGATGCATAATTATTATCATTCAATTAGTGTGTATCATTCATGATACTAACACAAATATCATGTCATAATTATTAAAATGTTTAGTTTGATTAATCATGCAACCGGCACCTGATGAATTTAAGAATGATAAACTTGACGTTCTGGGAAATCAATGAATGAATTCAAATCCAAATGATATCGATGCATAATTATTATCATTCAATTAGTGTGTATCATTCATGATACTAACACAAATATCATGTCATAATTATTAAAATGTTGAGTTTGATTAATCATGCAACCTGCACCTGATGAATTTAAGAATGATAAACTTGACGTTCTGGGAAATCAATGAATGAATTCAAATCCAAATGATATCGATGCATAATTATTATCATTCAATTAGTGTGTATCATTCATGATACTATCACAAATATCATGTCATAATTATTAAAATGTTGAGTTTGATTAATCATGCAACCGGCACCTGATGAATTTAAGAATGATAAACTTGACGTTCTGGGAAATCAATGAATGAATTCAAATCCAAATGGTATTGATGCAAAATTATTATCATTCAATTAGTGTGTATCATTCATGATACTAACACAAATATCATGTCATAATTATTAAAATGTTGCGTTTGATTAATCATGCAACCGGCACCTGATGAATTTAAGAATGCTCAACTTGACATTCTGGGAAGTCAATGAATGAATCCAAATGCATTTTCAAATCCAACCGATATTGATGCATAATTATTATCATTCAATTAGTGTGTATCATTCATGATACTAACACAAATATCATGTCATAATTATTAAAATGTTGAGTTTGATTAATCATGCAACCGGCACCTGATGAATTTAAGAATGATAAACTTGACGTTCTGGGAAATCAATGAATGAATTCAAATCCAAATGATATCGATGCATAATTATTATCATTCAATTAGTGTGTATCATTCATGATACTAACACAAATATCATGTCATAATTATTAAAATGTTGAGTTTGATTAATCATGCAACCGGCACCTGATGAATTTAAGAATGATAAACTTGACGTTCTGGGAAATCAATGAATGAATTCAAATCCAAATGATATCGATGCATAATTATTATCATTCAATTAGTGTGTATCATTCATGATACTAACACAAATATCATGTCATAATTATTAAAATGTTGAGTTTGATTAATCATGCAACCGGCACCTGATGAATTTAAGAATGATAAACTTGACGTTCTGGGAAATCAATGAATGAATTCAAATCCAAATGATATCGATGCATAATTATTATCATTCAATTAGTGTGTATCATTCATGATACTAACACAAATATCATGTCATAATTATTAAAATGTTGAGTTTGATTAATCATGCAACCTGCACCTGATGAATTTAAGAATGATAAACTTGACGTTCTGGGAAATCAATGAATGAATTCAAATCCAAATGATATCGATGCATAATTATTATCATTCAATTAGTGTGTATCATTCATGATACTAACACAAATATCATGTCATAATTATTAAAATGTTGCGTTTGATTAATCATGCAACCGGCACCTGATGAATTTAAGAATGCTCAACTTGACATTCTGGGAAGTCAATGAATGAATCCAAATGCATTTTCAAATCCAACCGATATTGATGCATAATTATTATCATTCAATTAGTGTGTATCATTCATGATACTAACACAAATATCATGTCATAATTATTAAAATGTTGAGTTTGATTAATCATGCAACCTGCACCTGATGAATTTAAGAATGATAAACTTGACGTTCTGGGAAATCAATGAATGAATTCAAATCCAAATGATATCGATGCATAATTATTATCATTCAATTAGTGTGTATCATTCATGATACTAACACAAATATCATGTCATAATTATTAAAATGTTGAGTTTGATTAATCATGCAACCGGCACCTGATGAATTTAAGAATGATAAACTTGACGTTCTGGGAAATCAATGAATGAATTCAAATCCAAATGATATCGATGCATAATTATTATCATTCAATTAGTGTGTATCATTCATGATACTAACACAAATATCATGTCATAATTATTAAAATGTTGAGTTTGATTAATCATGCAACCTGCACCTGATGAATTTAAGAATGATAAACTTGACGTTCTGGGAAATCAATGAATGAATTCAAATCCAAATGATATCGATGCATAATTATTATCATTCAATTAGTGTGTATCATTCATGATACTAACACAAATATCATGTCATAATTATTAAAATGTTGAGTTTGATTATTCATGCAACCTGCACCTGATGAATTTAAGAATGATAAACTTGACGTTCTGGGAAATCAATGAATGAATTCAAATCCAATTGATATCGATGCATAATTATTATCATTCAATTAGTGTGTATCATTCATGATACTAACACAAATATCATGTCATAATTATTAAAATGTTGAGTTTGATTAATCATGCAACCTGCACCTGATGAATTTAAGAATGATAAACTTGACGTTCTGGGAAATCAATGAATGAATTCAAATCCAAATGATATCGATGCATAATTATTATCATTCAATTAGTGTGTATCATTCATGATACTAACACAAATATCATGTCATAATTATTAAAATGTTGAGTTTGATTAATCATGCAACCGGCACCTGATGAATTTAAGAATGATAAACTTGACGTTCTGGGAAATCAATGAATGAATTCAAATCCAAATGATATCGATGCATAATTATTATCATTCAATTAGTGTGTATCATTCATGATACTAACACAAATATCATGTCATAATTATTAAAATGTTGAGTTTGATTAATCATGCAACCGGCACCTGATGAATTTAAGAATGATAAACTTGACGTTCTGGGAAATCAATGAATGAATTCAAATCCAAATGATATCGATGCATAATTATTATCATTCAATTAGTGTGTATCATTCATGATACTAACACAAATATCATGTCATAATTATTAAAATGTTGAGTTTGATTAATCATGCAACCTGCACCTGATGAATTTAAGAATGATAAACTTGACGTTCTGGGAAATCAATGAATGAATTCAAATCCAAATGATATCGATGCATAATTATTATCATTCAATTAGTGTGTATCATTCATGATACTAACACAAATATCATGTCATAATTATTAAAATGTTGAGTTTGATTAATCATGCAACCGGCACCTGATGAATTTAAGAATGATAAACTTGACGTTCTGGGAAATCAATGAATGAATTCAAATCCAAATGATATCGATGCATAATTATTATCATTCAATTAGTGTGTATCATTCATGATACTAACACAAATATCATGTCATAATTATTAAAATGTTGAGTTTGATTAATCATGCAACCGGCACCTGATGAATTTAAGAATGATAAACTTGACGTTCTGGGAAATCAATGAATGAATTCAAATCCAAATGATATCGATGCATAATTATTATCATTCAATTAGTGTGTATCATTCATGATACTAACACAAATATCATGTCATAATTATTAAAATGTTGAGTTTGATTAATCATGCAACCGGCACCTGATGAATTTAAGAATGATAAACTTGACGTTCTGGGAAATCAATGAATGAATTCAAATCCAAATGATATCGATGCATAATTATTATCATTCAATTAGTGTGTATCATTCATGATACTAACACAAATATCATGTCATAATTATTAAAATGTTGAGTTTGATTAATCATGCAACCGGCACCTGATGAATTTAAGAATGATAAACTTGACGTTCTGGGAAATCAATGAATGAATTCAAATCCAAATGATATCGATGCATAATTATTATCATTCAATTAGTGTGTATCATTCATGATACTAACACAAATATCATGTCATAATTATTAAAATGTTGAGTTTGATTAATCATGCAACCTGCACCTGATGAATTTAAGAATGATAAACTTGACGTTCTGGGAAATCAATGAATGAATTCAAATCCAAATGATATCGATGCATAATTATTATCATTCAATTAGTGTGTATCATTCATGATACTAACACAAATATCATGTCATAATTATTAAAATGTTGAGTTTGATTAATCATGCAACCTGCACCTGATGAATTTAAGAATGATAAACTTGACGTTCTGGGAAATCAATGAATGAATTCAAATCCAAATGATATCGATGCATAATTATTATCATTCAATTAGTGTGTATCATTCATGATACTAACACAAATATCATGTCATAATTATTAAAATGTTGAGTTTGATTAATCATGCAACCGGCACCTGATGAATTTAAGAATGATAAACTTGACGTTCTGGGAAATCAATGAATGAATTCAAATCCAAATGGTATTGATGCATAATTATTATCATTCAATTAGTGTGTATCATTCATGATACTAACACAAATATCATGTCATAATTATTAAAATGTTGAGTTTGATTAATCATGCAACCGGCACCTGATGAATTTAAGAATGATAAACTTGACGTTCTGGGAAATCAATGAATGAATTCAATTCCAAATGGTATTGATGCATAATTATTATCATTCAATTAGTGTGTATCATTCATGATACTAACACAAATATCATGTCATAATTATTAAAATGTTGCGTTTGATTAATCATGCAACCGGCACCTGATGAATTTAAGAATGCTCAACTTGACATTCTGGGAAGTCAATGAATGAATCCAAATGCATTTTCAAATCCAACCGATATTGATGCATAATTATTATCATTCAATTATTGAGTAATATTCATGATACTAACGTATACATATCATGTCATAATTACTAAAATTTTCCATTTGATTAATCATGCAATGAGCACGATGAGTTTGGCGAATGCTGAACTTGGCGTTCTGAGAATTTAGTAAACACAACTAATCTTCTATGAATGAATTTCTATGAACTTTAAATGAAGCCTTATAACATCATGCGGCAATTAATATCTACTGCAAGAGAAATCTTAAGTGTATTCTATCGATTTTATTTAGGCTGCAAAATTATGTCAAATAGAAAGGAGTAAAAATTGTAAAAGAAAGAAAGTCCTCATATGACATAAAAAATTGTGGTATATTCTCATCTTTGTTTATATTTTATCTCTTCTAATAATAAAGA
Source organism: Argiope bruennichi (assembly GCF_947563725.1). NCBI lineage: Eukaryota > Metazoa > Arthropoda > Arachnida > Araneae > Araneidae > Argiope > Argiope bruennichi. The sequence goes on from NC_079157.1 coordinate 34,047,324, forward strand.
ACAATGGGCGTGTGTGTTTGCTGGTACAGAACTATCGCTATCAAATTTATCACAGATACACAGAAAGAGAAACTGTGCAAATCGGAGAAAATTTCTGATATTTTAATAAGTGTTGCCATTATTAAAAATTAAGTGATAATGCAGCATTTATTTTGGAAATTATTACTGAATTTTATCTATTCTATTAATTCTCTCGAATATGTACTATTTAAAATGGAAAAAAATATCGTTTTAATAATACGAGTTTCAGTGTCAAACCGTCCGTTCCTGAATTTATTCCATTTTTACCTTCTGCTATGCAAAGCATTGACAAAGATTTGTAATCGTCAAAAAATTCGAACTCGAGATTTTGACGAATTTCCACTTATCAAACCTTTCTAAGTTCGAAAAATATATTTTTGACACTATATTTGCCTGCGTATCTGTCTTTGACAAAGATAACTGAAAAACGTTTTGAGCTAGACGTATGAAATTTGGTATGTAACTTTATACCGAATTTCCAGATTTATGCCAAATTTTGAGTGCAATCCATTTTGTCTGTCCAGCTGCCCGAATGTCACGTGATAACTACAAAATAATGAAAGTTTGATAGATAAAATGTGATTATGAACTATAACATCTAAATTTAAGATATCTGTCGAATTTGGAGCAAAATTTGTTGACTTTTTGTCAATCTATATTTTCACATTCATGCAAACGCAGTAACTCAAAAACGCTGCCATTTAAATCTATAAAATCTGGTGTGTGATTTTCTAATTACATGCATTATTCTGTGTCAGATTGGGATTTCAATGATTTTGAAACATCGTGTCTGAAGCACAAAATCTTGTTTCGGATACCTATTGCTAAATGCCACGGATTAATCCTCAAAAAACTACACGGGGTAGATTCATTAAAAATGCGAAATTCACACCAAAGATCAATATTTTGCAACTACTGTTCATATAAGCCATGCAAGGAATTCACGGGCTATTCGATGTTCATATTTTTAGTGAATTGGAAATTTAGTTTAGTTTAGTTGTATTAACGTCCCGTTTTAAAGCAACACCAGGGCTATTTTGGGACGGACCTCGTCATTTTGAACCGCGGTCAGATGACGAGGACGACACCTGAGCTGGCACCCCCCTCTCCACACCCAGCCACACCAGCGGGAGTACGTATGGCCAGGACGTTTAGATAGTGAAGAGGAAAGGAAAATAACATTTTCATTAGAAAAGGTGCTAGAAAGTTTTGGAAAGACCACACCTATTGGTGGTTTTAAAATGTTTTTTAGATAATTTTTGGCAGTAGATTTGCTTGTTGAAATGAAGATCGATTGTTTTCATTATTCACGTGATTGTATTTAATCACGTGTTTTTCTTTCCATTGCTGAGAAGATTTATTCTATTTAATATATGTATTACATATATTAAATAGATTACTACCAATAAATTACGCCGATAGTGTGTGTGCTGTATTGGGTATACCTGAGCCAAAGCTAAAAATTTGGCTCATTTATGTTTGGGAACTATTTTTTCGATTCTTTAATTAGAAATTTAATTAGATGAATATTAAGTGAAAATTAGATGTATTTCCATGAAAAATCTGAAAATATTATATATAATTAATATATACACTATTGCACAAAAATAAATTTTACACCATTTTAAAAATTTGAATTCTTTTTTACTTTTTCGTATACATAATATAGAGAAAGTATAGGAAACGTCAAAATTTTCGAACTCGAGATTTTGACGAGTCTCCACATTTTAGATCTCTCCGAGTTCAAAAAACACATTTTCGGAAAATGTCCGTCTGTCTATCTTTGACACAGTTAAATTAAAAACACTTTGAATTAAAAAGATGAAATTTAATATACGACCTTTACAGCAAAATTTGCTGATTTCTAACGATTTTTGAGTAAAATCTGTTCAGAAGAAGCCCATCTCTAAGTTAACACGACGACTATAAAGCGAAGAGAGCTAGATAGATGAGATTCATAACACAAATTTACCATTTATAGTGTAAGCATCTGTCAAATTTTGAGCCAATCAAGTGTAGACTGTCTATCGGTCTGTACTTTCTATTAAAGTAAAAGCGGGAATTCAAAAACGCAATGACAAATATATCAAATTTGGTATGAAAATTTGTAACTACAAGTGCAGTTTTTTTTTTTGTTAAATTCTTGTTTCAATGGGTTAAGAAAAATGGTCAAAAACACAAATTTGATTTTCTGATACTTATAACCGCATGCCAGGGATTTATCGGCAAACAAGTTAATGTTTTCTAACTGTTGTACGCCAATACCATGTTATGCGTTCTCTGTCAGGACCAATTCATTACAGAGTATGCGGAAAAATTTAGAGGTGATCATAACCGAAAGTTAATAACATCCATTTAATATTTTAGCAAATTTCTCATGAATCTGGACAATTTTGTTCTTGATTTTCTTACTCGATTTTCCAAAATAAACTACATGTATGTCTATAAATTCAAACCATTTTCATCGATCCGCCAAATACTTATCATTTTTTTCATTGAACATTTATAAATACCCCGTGCACCCCAAAGTATCACACGGGGCTTACAGAAGTAAGTATGTTACACATTACAAAAAGAAAAATAAGAAAATTTAACAGTTATGAAGGATTACATATGTCAACAATAATTTACAGAAATTTTCAAAAGCACTTCTAGTGGAAATAAGTTGGTGAAACTCTGTAGGCCAATTTAAATTCATGTGCTTAAGAGCCAGTCTTAGGATCTGTCTTTCTTTGACAAACTTGGAACATAGAAGGAGCACATGTTCAACATTTTCCTCCCCACCAATATCACAACCGCAGGAAGATGACGGAAACAAATTAAATTTGTACAAATAACTTTTAAAGTTACCATGACCAGTTAGAAATTGGGTTATTTTGTAATTAGTATAAAAATGATGGCATGACAGTCTCTTATTAATGGATGGAAAAAATTTCTTTGTTAAGCTCCCTTTATTTGAAAGGAGGTATTCTTGATAAATACTTATCATTCTCCCATTATTCTAATCTAAGGAATAAGGATTATGTTTTATATTGTGTGATTTTCATGAAGAATAAAAAAGTAAGCTTTCAGTGCTGGAAGACAGATGAACTATTCAGCTATAATGAGATAAGTTATAATGTCATTCAATTTAATTCTATCGGGATAGTTCATGTACATTCTGAACGGAAAGGGTGTAAGGGTATTGAAATAGCGCGACTTTGATTCTTGTCACCTTTCGTGGTTTAAAAAATATTTTCTTCTAGAAATAAGTAAATATTAAATTATGCGTAAAATATGTAAATGTAAATAGTAAATTTCGGCAATTCAGTTAGTCGCCAAAGGCATCTAGTAAAGATATTTAAGTCACAATATCATTACATTTAGAAGGCAGATTATTCTAAAAGTCACATTTTTAATAGCACTCTGATGTCGTGGCATCTATTAGTACGTATATGAATTACAATAGATACGTAAGGCGACTCGAGGAGGGATAGCTTGAATGGAAGCGCGTGTGATTCGCGTCTCTTGGGTTACGAGTCCAAAATCGCCGGGAGAAGACTCCTCGTGCGTGTAATGGCTGGCACACGTATAACTCTGTAGTGGTCACAAAGTCATCCGTGTCGCGAGTAATATCTCTGTGGTGACTGGATCACGGATGATCTGTCCTTGATTCCGGTCTAAATTTCAATCTGTGAATAAAATGCGTGAATGAAGTCCGCTCCGTAAAAAGGATTGTGAAGTGAGTGTTGCTATGTCGTACTCTTGGACCTAGACGGCGCTATTGAAAAACAAGAGACGCACTCTTGACTTTAAAAGCACTGACTTCTAAAGTCAGTGGACTTGTTTATTTTAAGTGCCATTAGATACAACAACAACGGGCTACACGAGCAACATGATATTCTCTGTAAGAATTTCATGAATTAAGATATTTTCTCTCTTCACAGCCAAAATGCTCGAAGCACTATCTGATTCTCCAAAGGCAACTAGTAAGCCAAAATCCGAAAAAATTCAGGTTAAAGCAAAATATTTTTAGGTTATTTTATAATAAATTTTAGTAAATAAAGAAAGCATCCCACTTTTGAATGATTATCAATTAGTTTATGAAATTAGTAGTGATAAATATATTTTTCGTAGAACATTTAGGGGAAAGTCTACTTCTTCGGTATACTTTCCACTGAGCTTCATAGACAAAGGATTTTTTAAACTGCTCACTGTTAAGTATCTTAGGAACTTAATTTTTGCCAATTTTAAACTATTTCTAGCATTTTTTTTTAAATATAAGGCCATGGAATGTTTTCGAATTGAAATAGAAAATTTAAAACAACTGAATTTTGAACATTTTTTTATTTGATAGGAAGTTTTCGGCGTACTGCTCTATTTTACAGAAATGACGATATTGCAAACTAATATAGATTAAATCATAACATTTTAATCACTTTTTTTACTAAGAAATAAACAACCAAAAATCACAAATCGGAGAATTTAAATAACATTATAGTTGAATTCAAAGAACGCTTACACATTATTAGCAAGATATCGGTTTAATTAAATGTAAAGACAATTTTTTTTTCAGATGTAAAGGTTTCAAATGTAAAGGCAATTTCAGATGTAAAGGTTTCAAATGTAAAGGCAATTTGAGGTTTAAAGGTTTCAAATGTAAAGGCAATTTCAGATGTAAAGGTTTCAAATGTAAAGGCAATTTGAGGTTTAAAGGTTTCAAATGTAAAGGCAATTTGAGGTTTAAAGGTTTCAAATGTAAAGGCAATTTCAGATGTAAAGGTTTCAAATGTAAAGGCAATTTCAGATGTAAAGGTTTCAAATGTAAAGGCAATTTGAGGTTTAAAGGTTTCAAATGTAAAGGCAATTTGAGGTTTAAAGGTTTCAAATGTAAAGGCAATTTCAGATGTAAAGGTTTCAAATGTAAAGGGAATTTCAGATGTAAAGGTTTCAAATATAAAGGCAATTTCAGATGTAAAGGTTTCAAATGTAAAGGCCATTTCAGATGTAAAGGTTTCAAATGTAAAGGCAATTTCAGATGTAAAGTTTTCAAATGTAAAGGGAATTTCAGATGTAAAGGTTTCAAATGTAAAGACAATTTCAGATGTAAAGGTTTCAAATGTAAAGGCCATTTCAGATGTAAAGGTTTCAAATGTAAAGGCCATTTCAGATGTAAAGGTTCCAAATGTAAAGGCCATTTCAGATGTAAAGGTTTCAAATGTAAAGGCAATTTCTGATGTAAAGGCTTCAAATGTAAAGGCAATTTCAGATGTAAAGATTTCAAATGTAAAGACAATTTTGGATGTACAGGTTTCAAATGTAAAGGTTTCAAATGTAAAGACATTTTTTTCTTAATTTTCTATATGATAGTCTTTTTTTTCTTGGAATATTGCATCTTGATTTCCATGATACTGAGGCCTTTCTCAAAATTTCCTGGGCTATTGATTATCATTACTTTTTTGATAATCAATTTTGATTTTGCACTTTTCCCGAGTCAATGAAGTCCCGAGTAATTTTGCACATAGAAAGAGATCTTTTTAATAGACTAAAGCTACAATAGTTATGAGAAAGATGAAGCATCATGAGACTTCGTAGAATCATATTGAAAGGTAGTTTATAATAATTACAACAGTTCTTCTTTTTTTAAGGTAGATGGCTATGGTGAAAAGTAGATTTTTTGCAAAATTAGGTAATGCTCTTTTATTTAATATTCTTAATGTTTGAACAAGTTTTTTTTATAAAAACCTTCATAATTATAAGTTTTGTTTTTAAGTCTATTTTTTGGGGAAGTTATGCTTTTTTTTATATATGCATTTACATGCGTTTTAATGCTATTTTAGATCTTTAGTCACCATTTTCTAAAATATAGAATATGAAAGAATTTTCATATGTAAAATATCTAATTCATATTTTTTGTTCATCTGTGGTGTAGGCATTTCTCAATATGTTCTGCAGTTTCTGAACTAGAGAATTAAATAATCTATTCAGTTAGAAATGTTTTTTAGTTTTTTATAGTTGCTTTTGGATCAGAAATTAGATAAAATATTTATTAAGTTATCTGAAACATTTTAAGCAAATCATTTGATGAACGTCTAAACTATAAGATTTTTGCATTATACCTTGTAGCGGTTTGTATGAGCAAGGATAGAACCTGGGACCTTGTGGTTCGCAGCCCAGTAACATGACCACAACACAAAAGCAATTGCTCATATAGCGTAGCTGTTAACTGGCTTATAAGCTTTCACCACAGACTCTCCCTCCAGTGAGTCAGAGATGAGACGAACGATATGGCTGTTGAGTGATGATGTTTCAGCTGTTGATACGAATGTGCCCGTACCCATTTGAGCATTTGAGTTGCGTCAAGCGTTATGGTGAGTAGGTGAGTGGTTGCTGTTGCTGCATCAAGTGAGTCTGACGACTTTGGTTTGCTGTGGCTGGATGGCGCCACAACAGCTGTACGGAGGTTGAAGGTTCATCGTCCGAGGTCACCAATGTGGCAGATTGAATTGAGCGAGCTATTTCAATGAGCAATACATGAGCAATTGCCCATGTAGCGTAGCTGTTAACTGACTTATAGGCTTTCTCCGCAACCTCTTTTTAGCCCCCTAAGAGCCCTTTCTCATAATTTTTTTTGAAAACCTCTGTCACTTAATCGATATATTTTGGTTTCATATATGTACTTTCAATATTTTACATGTAAATATTAAAAATAATCTATTTTAGAACGTTGTTCGAAAAATTAATCCCGATCGTAGTCACATAACTTTGAAATGATTTCAGTAATAGGCTTTAAAGTATTACTTTTAAAAAATTATGTTCTGACATGGTAATTTCAATTTTGATAAGCAAATTTAAAATTTTTAATTTATTTTTTTATTTTTCTAAGTTGTGAATCTTATTTTATTATTCTGGGTTTTAGTGCTACAGGTGTATCTAGCGTGTACTCAGTTGTATCGACGGTTGTTTCTGTTTTTTATCAGAAAAGAAGAAATATTTGAAACTGCATGTACTTTTTCGGTTATTCATTTGGGTCTTTTTTTTTTTTTCATGTCAGAATAAGATTGGGGCGTTTTTTCTTTCTTTCTAATAACACTAATTATTTTTTTCCTAGAAGTTTTCATACCAGCATTTCCCAACGTTTTTTTAATTATGGAAAAGGGATTATTGTTGGGTCATGTCAATGAACTGTTTGTTTGACTGTATTTTAAATCTAAGAATTTTAGTTCACTAAATAAATAAGCTGATGTTCTTTCAACAACAAAGATTATTGATTTGATATATCCAAAATGAAGGCATTTGAAATACTCAACTGTTTACAAAGATTTCTTATAGGCAAGAGATGTACACGCAAAGGAAAAATCACTAGAATGTGTTGAGTTGTTACAATAATTTCAAAAGAAATCGTTTCAATATAGGTATCAACAAATATTTTTCTTCTGAAGAGGCAGAAACATATTTTTCCACCAATGGCTTGTTTACAAGTTATATTTTGAAAATCGATTGAGTATGAAGATTGCAGACGATATTTCGAATTTGAAATAATAAGTTGTTGCAAGAAATATTCATTCCAAAATATTTACCTTCTTTAAAATTCTTGATCGAAATATTTCTAAAAATACTTAAATCGTCTCTATATTACCAAGATCATCAACACGAAATCACGAATTTGAATAAACTACTATTAAACTAGTAGCTTTCCTAAAATTCGAAAAAAAAATGAAATTAAGTAATTAAATTCAGTGTTAGTTTTATCAAGTACATATGTCCTCACAGAAAAAATCCCTTTATTTGAATCCCTGCCTGAGGGTGACCCTTGAAAAAGTCTTCAGGCCGGATTCTTTTTTTAATATTTTTTAATAATTTTTTTGGTTTAATTTTTATTTGATTTTTGTTTTTCCTATTAACTTGATTCTAATACTTTTGTATATATATATATATATATATATATATATATATATATATATATATATATATATATATATATATATATATATATATACACACACACATATTCCGGGCTTTTTTCCTATTTGTTGATCGATGAAGAAACAAAATCAAAAGGCCTCAGTAGCGAAGGACGACGACTTTTATTAAGCACGAACATGCAGACAACATATGAAGAGCCAAGACAAACACAGGCAACACAGCCGCACACTAGAACAAACATTAGTCCAGAAGTTATAATCGGTAGTAATAACAGCCACAGCACACAAAGCAGCCAGACAGAATTCAGCAGGAGGAGGGAATCTTCGTAGCAACAATCTACGGTCTCTCCAAACGCCTGCAATTCACCACTATCTCCTCGACTTAGCTGTAACTCGACTCGATGACGACTAACTGCCGACTCACAACTACACGACTGGCTACTCCGTCGACGACAGAATTCTAAGAATATTTGTGAGAGAATGTTCCTGACATTCCTACTTTAAAAGATCAAATAACGTTACATGGCAGACGAATAAATACCGATGTGCTGCGAGCCACCGTCGAAGACCTCGTGTACCGCATGCAATTATTGGAACATCACGTTGGTGGTCACCTTTAGCCAAATTTGTAAGTTGCTATAATAAACGTTTTTTATTGGTATTTAGTGTGTTGCTATTTACTGTTTCCATTGGCATTTATATATTCTTTTTCTACACATTATGCTCTTACAACGCCAGGATTTCCCCTATTGGTGTGTTTTGGTACCATTTTTTTTTCTTGATGGTGAATAGTGGCCAAATGTTGTTATATTTTGGCCAGTACATAACACGCTACAGGGCTCCGAACACCTCTTGTTATTTCTTGATCACCCTGTATATATAATTCCAAGATCTGTAAATATTTAAGTAAATCATTAACAAAAAAAAAATCATTTCTACTATTTTCCACAGGGATTTCTCAAAATTTTTAAATTAACTTGATTTGTTTAATTTTTATATAACACTAGTTATTTTATTCGTTTTTCCCCTCCTTTTCTAAGGTACTAATAGTTTTATATTTGCCACAGAAGAGTTTCTCGATAACAATAAATTTTTTACAATTTTTTTTATAAATTAAGCTGTTCTTAATAAGTTTTTACGTGATAAAATATGGTTCTTCCCCATTGCGACATCTGGTTATGAAATTGAAGAAAAAATAAACTGAGGATTGAAAACTGACAACTAATTGTAGTTGTTCTGCAATTTATAGGGGCCGCGGTGACCTGGTAGTAAGGTCGCGGCTTCGAAACCGGAGGGTTTCATCTTTTAACGGGATCTTTTGCCCGTTAAATCCGTCCTGACCAAACATCCTTCCTCTGGTGTGGTGTGGTGTGGTGTGGAGAGAGGGATGCCAGCTCGAGTGTCGTCCTCGTCATTTGACCGCGATTCAAAATTACGAGATCCGTCCCAAAATAGCCCACGTGTTGCTTCAAACGGGACGTTAATATAACTAAACCAATCTGCTGTTTATATGCTAAAAAAAGCATGTTCTTAACAATCCATTTTGAATTAAACCTAATCAAGACTTACTGCTTTTGGCGATCATTTCTTTCGACTGGAAAGTTTGATTGATTTTGATTTAAATAAAAATTCCTTTTGATACCTTGGTGTTCCTGATTCATTCAACATAGAATGAATTGTTGTAATGAAAGCAAGTGTCAACAATTTGGATTGTTGGATTTATAACAATTTGGATTAAGCACTCTAAGACCCATTAAATAATTCAAGTTTTAGAGAGCCCTTTTTAATTCTGTTTCGCAGATTTTAAAAATCAAATAGATTTTTTTTTATTGATTTGAATTTCATATTAATTGAAATACCAAAACCTTTAACTAAAAATAACTTTTTCAAAATTTGGTTTCGATATCTCGCGTTTAAAATTTCAAAACTAAAATTTAATATAAATTTATAAAAAACAGCATAAAAAGAAAAAAAAGGACAAAACATTTTTTAATAGAATTCAAGTACTATATAATGTTAGAATTAGGTAATTTTTTTGAAAAATATGAAGCAGTATATTATTTTTAGAATTACAAAGAAAAGTATATTAACACTAATAAGGGTTAATTAATTATGGAATTAAAGGATAATCAAGAATGGTATTAGAAAATATTACAAAATTTGGGCAATGATAATTTTCCAGCTTGTTTATATTATTTGTATTCAATTACAATTAAATTTCTCGAAATTCTTATTAATAATCAAATTCAGACATACATCAAATTCATATTATTAAATAATATAACATCTGTTCTTTTCATTATCTATATAAACCATTAAAAAAGTCCCAGGACATCTTAGTGTTATTTACTCAAATAACCTCTAAGATCTCTAAGAAGTTATTAAAGTTAAAAAGTTAGAAGCGATGCCATTCTAATTCCGTTCAAAATAACCTTTTAGTCGAATTTTCACGAAATAACAATTTCACTTTTGTATTTCTCATGTAATCTATACAGATTTTGAATATAATCTTTTATCCTACGAAATGAATAGAAGGAGATCACACAATAAAACATTTGGCAGACAGATGAAAGTGGATATAAATTCATTTAAGCAATGAAATCTATTTGTAGCTGGTGCATTTATATATATCCCATACGTAGTCTCACGAGACCAGCATTTCGCCGGTGATATTGATTATATTTGATTTGAGATGAATTTAGACATAAATTTATGCCATTTGATTGCGCCAAACCGCCATATAATGCCAAACTCTCTCATATTTTAGTAATATTGTTTTGGTTGTCTTATTTAAGTTCTGCTTTTTGCATACATTAACCTTTCTAATGGCGAACGTCCTATAATAACATAATAAAAAACATAAATATACGGTTCATCTATCGTTAAATTGTGTGGCATTTTAACTTCACTGTTTCATTTCTCTTGTATACTTACTGCACATATAATGAACATAACTCTTCTTTAACTTTCAACACTGTAAGAAAAACGTGAAATAAAATATTTCGTTAATCAATGAAAAGGGCTTCAATTTCAGGCAAACAATGTAATACATTTTTGGAAAATAGAGAGTAAATCCGGTTTTAAAAAAAATGCTAAAACTCAGGAGAAATTCCCGAGATAAATTCAATTTGTATTATTAAAAAGATAATTTTTAAATTTTGAAACTGTGTAAGATTTATTTTTGCGCTATAAAATTCTCCGAAGTTGTATCGAAAATACGCCGAAACTCAACTTCACTTTTGAGTAGTCAAATTTCTTATTAAAATTTAAATAAAATCGCTCCCAGATATTATTTTCCACTTTCTAATACCAATATCCTGTAGAAAATCATCACAAACACACGCGCACGAGAGAACGTAAGCATTCACACACATACTATTATCTTTATTAATAAAAGAGATTGGTACCTTTCAAAGTATACCTGTGAAGTATTTTTTTTTTAGATTTAGGTTAAGTGATTTGTATTGTAGAGTTTCAACATAAAGACATACATAATACAGGCACATATACATTATCATTCATTAGTAACTAGCCACCTTTGGCGACCAGCCGTATCGCCAATTTTAATTTGCATTTAAATTTTAATAATTAAATAGGTTGAACCGGAGTTTAACCCCCTTCTTCGCCAAATTGCATAACGCGCCAAAGCTGGCAATCTTTATTATGCACTATCATTGAACATCTGCTCCTTTGCTTTTGAACATTCCGCAAAGGCATTTTTGGCGAATTTTAAAAATTGCGCTAAGCAGGGGGTTAAACTCCAATCGTACCATTAAATATTTTACGCAATTCCAACTTCAATAGATTCTTCAGCAAAATATTTTAAAACTTCAAATTTTGATAGTCATATAATTCACTCATCTATACTTATAATAAAGCTCAATGTGTGTGTGTGTGTGTGTGTGTGTGTGTTGGCGCTCTACAGGCCAGGTCATTTGACATACAGCTACCAAATTTGGTACATGTATACCTTAGAGGTCGGGAATGTGCACCTGGGGTCCCTTTTTTTGAAATTTTAATTAGAATTTTAATTATTAATTAAAAACTAACTTTCCCGCCAAAAAAATCTTCCATTTTCCCCACCGCCAACTTTTCCGCCAAAACAATCTTCCATTTTCCCCAACGCCAAATGATTTAGGCTTTCGTTCTTTTTTTCTCCCAACAGTAATGAGGCTAGGGTTAAGATTTTTCGGCGGATTATTTCAAACGATTCTGTTTATTTTCTTAATGTTTGATGCATTTAAAATTAAACATTGTTAATTAATCCATGTTTCAGATTCATTCTGAAGTACTTTTGAATTAAAATAACACAGAATAAAGGAAATTAAAAATGTATAATCTGCATAGCATTACCCCAACTGGAGTAGAAAAATTCACGCATTTGCGTTACCGTAAAAGGCGAAGAAAATTCACGCATGCGCATTGTGTTCTGATTGTTGGCATGGCAACCATTCTCAACGGACGATTTAAATTACTTTTAGGTCAGTTGTATGCTTTTGTAAGTAAATTGTATTTATGTTAGTTATATATTTTTTGTATATGCTTATAGTTTTGGGTACATCGTTTTTTAAGTAGTTTTTTTTAACCTGTTTTCAATGATTTAAATTATTTTTAGGCTAATTGATTGCTTTTGTAATTAAATTGTATTTATGTTAGTTATATATTTTTTGATATATGCTTATAGTTTTAAGTACATCGTTTTTTAAGTAGTTTTTTTTAAACCTGTTTTCGACCGATTATTTTAAACGATTCATTTTATTTTCTTAGTGTTTGATGCATTTAAAATGAAACATTGTTAATGAATCGATCCGTTCATGATGAATCTGAGAAAATTTTGTTGACAAATTCTTGAGATATTATATAAATTAAGAAAGATATTCTTTAGTGCCCATAAAGTTTAAACGCTCAGTGACTCTATTATCAGTAATCATATTATTAAAAAAAATGCTTTGTTTCAGTAAAAAATATTATTATATTAATTGCAGATTAATCCTTTACACTTTAATTTAAAGCATAAATTCTATGAGGGGTAACAGAAAATTAGAGAGATACATATCACGTTATGACTGAAGGCCTTTATAATATTATGAGTGAATTATATGACTATCAAAATTTGAAGTTTTAAAATATTTTGCTGAAGAATCTATTAAAGTTGGAATTGAATAAAATATTTAATTATTAAAATTTTAACGAACATTAAGATTGGCGAACCGGCTGGTCGCCAAAGGCGGCTAGTAATATTATAAAGACGTGATATGTATCTCTCTCATTTTCCGTTACCCCTCGTAGAATTTATGCTTTAAATTAAAGTGTAAATGATTAATCTGCACTTAATATAATAATATTTTTTAATGAAACAAAGCATTTTTTTTAAATAATATGATTACTGATAATAGAGTCACTGAGCGTTTAAACTTTATGGGCACTAAAGAATATCTTTCTTAATTTATGTAATATCTTAAGAGTTTGTCAAAAAAATTTTCTCAGATTCATCATGAACAGATCGATTCATTAACAATGTTTAATTTTAAATGCATCAAACACTAAGAAAATAAAATGAATCGTTTAGAATAATCGGTCGAAAACAGGTTAAAAAAACTACTTAAAAAACGATGTACTTAAAACTATAAGCATATACAAAAAAATATATAACTAACATAAATACAATTTAATTACAAAAGCATGCAACTAACCTAAAAATAATTTAAATCATTGAAAACAGGTTAAAAAAAACTACTTAAAAAACGATGTACTTAAAACTATAAGCATATGCAAAAAATATATAACTAACATAAATACAATTTACTTACAAAAGAATACAACTAACCTAAAAGTAATTTAAATCGTCCGTTGATAATGGTTGCCATGCCAACAATCAGAACATAATGCGTATGCGTGAATTTTCTTCGCCTTTTACGGTAACGCAAATGCTGGAATTTTTCTACGCCAGTTGGGGTAACGCTATGCAGATTATTCATTTTTAATTTCCTTTATTCTGTGTTATTTTAATTCAAAAGTACTTCAGAATGAATCTGAAACATGGATTAATTAAAAATGTTTCATTTTAAATGCATAAAACATTAAGAAAATAAACAGAACCGATTGAAATAATCCGCCGAAAAATGTTAACCCTAGCCTCATTACTGTTGGGAGAAAAAAAAATTGAAGTCTTACTCATTTTGCGGTGGGGAAAATGGAAGATTTTTTTGGCGGAAAAGTTGGCGGTGGGGAAAATGGAAGATTTTTTTGGCGGGAAAGTTAGTTTTTAATTAATAATTAAAATTGTAATTAAAATTTCAAAAAAGGGACCCCAGGTGCACATTCCCGACCTCTAAGGTATACATGTACCAAATTTGATAGCTGTATGTCAAATGACCTGGCCTGTAGAGCGCCAACACACACATTGAGCTTTATTTATAAGTATAGATATAGATAAACCAACCTAACTTGCACGGATTGAATGAATTGAAAAAATAAATATATCTTCCAGTATTGTGGTTAGAAATTAGATTAACTTAATATTAATAAATTACAACAATTTTGAAGCGATTATATTTTTTCTAGAATTAGAAAGCAGCAAATTAAAAGAATAATTTATGAAGATCTTAATTAAAATAGCACAGAAAATTTTCAAATGTTACTTTATTGTAATTCGTATTAAGTTCAAATATACGACTCGAGTAAAAAATTCGAGGTCTCGAGGATATCAAAATTTTCAACAATATTATCAAGTTGATCTATTTTATTATCTATGATGCTATGATGTCATAATATTATAAAAAAGTTTGGCTAATTAATTTAAATTCGCATGTTATATTTTGTTACAATTTGATTCCAAATTTCTCTTTCTCATATAAAACGTTCAAATAACTGATATTATCCTTTTTTGGCTTTCAATTTCTTAGCTATATTAAATCATGTTGCTGAAAATCACGCAATTTGTGTAGTTCGCAATACAAGGAATATTCAATTGTGAAATCAGTCTGAATCTGCAAATGAATCCTTATTCTGCCCTTATACTATCATAAGAAGTTTCTAGATACAATTTTTTCAGATAAATACCAAGCAAAAGAGCTTTTTTAAAGAAATTGTTTTGTGTCTTTTTTGGTACGAGAAGCTTTTACTACAGTTAGAAAATATTATAATTAAAGAAACCAATCAAGAATCAAACGATAAGCTTGCATTCAGAAAAGAGACGAAACTAAGAAAAAGTGAATACAATAATAAGTTAATAATGATTTTATTATTTCAATTATTGAAAGAACTCAAAGTAAGCAAATTATAAAAAATCGTATTGCAATCTAATCATTATGATGTCTTGCGTTGTAAAATGATTTGATTACAGCTCAATTCTGAAAATAAAAAAAGAAGTTTGCATTCTAATTTTTTGTGGAATTCAGTTAAATATCGCTTATTACTTATATATCCTTTGTTGCTCAGAAATTTGAACAAAATTTTGTATTTCTGTTGATAACTATTTTCAGCAATTAGATTTATTCAATTTCTATTATACCGATTTCATTACAGCATAGTGGAGCTCCAAATATCTGAACTCATTTGTATGGTTTTATTTGGCTCATTTAGATGCTCGGGGACCCAAACTAACACGGAATTTAATCACCAGAAAAAAATTATTGAAATAAATGCAAGAATCTTTCAACCATTTCTGAACATAAACAGAGATAGAGAGAATAGATAAGTTCTCTTAATAGGTTTCACTAAAAATTTTACAGAAATCCATAAATTTTGAATAGATATTATATAAAAAATTTCTTTTTTCAAGACTTAAGAGTTTTTCTTTTATCTTA
Organism: Argiope bruennichi; assembly: GCF_947563725.1. Lineage (NCBI taxonomy): Eukaryota > Metazoa > Arthropoda > Arachnida > Araneae > Araneidae > Argiope > Argiope bruennichi. Next base: position 34,063,057 of record NC_079157.1, read on the forward strand.
TTATAGTTAGACGGATATTGTTCCATAAATTTGATTTTTGTTCTCAAGGAGACCAAAAACAAGGAGATTCGTCTAAATCCGTAATTCGAATTTGTTCGCGATTATAATACATTTTTTATATATTTTGAATACGAAATAGAAAAAACGATATCTTAATCTATATACTTATAATAAAGCTCAATGTTTGTGTGTGTGTGTGTTGGCGCTCTACAGGCCAGGTCATTTGACATACAGCTACCAAATTTGGTACATGTATACCTTAGAGGTCGGGAATGTGCACCTTTTTTTGAAATTTTAATTAGAATTTTAATTATTAATTAAAAAATAACTTTCCCGCCAAAAAAATCTTCCATTTTCCCCACCGCCAACTTTTCCGCCAAAAAAATCTTTCATTTTCCCCACCGCCAAATGAGTAAGGCTTCAGTTTTTTTTTCTCCCAACAGCAATGAGACTAGGGTTAACATTTTTCGGCGGATTATTTCAAACGATTCTGTTTATTTTCTTAATGCTATATGCATTTAAAATTAAACATTGTTAATTAATCCATGTTTCAGATTCATTCTGAAGTACTTTTGAATTAAAATAACACAGAATAAAGGAATTTAAAAATGTATAATCTGCATAGTGTTATCCCAACTGGCGTAGAAAAATTCACGCATTTGCGTTACCGTAACTGTCGAAGAAAATTCACACATGCGCATTGTGTTCTGATTGTTGACATGACAATCATTATCAACGGATGATTTAAATTATTTTTAGGTTAGTTGCATGCTTTTGTAAGTAAATTGTATTTATGTTAGTTATATATTTTTTGTATATGCTTATAGTTTTAAGTACATCGTTTTTTAAGTAGTTTTTTTTTAACCTGTTTTCAATGATTTAAATTATTTTTAGGTTAGTTGCATGCTTTTGTAAATAAATTGTATTTATGTTAGTTATATATATTTTTTGTATATGCTTATAGTTTTAAGTACATCGTTTTTTAAGTAGTTTTTTTAAACCTGTTTTCGACCGATTATTTTAAACGATTCATTTTATTTTCTTAGTGTTTGATGCGTTTAAAATTAAACATTGTTAAATAATCGATCTGTTCATGATGAATCTGAGAAAATTTTGTTGACAAACTCTTGAGTTATTACATAAATTAAGAAAGATATTCTTTAGTGCCCATAAAGTTTAAACGCTCAGTGACTCTATTATCAGTAATCATATTATTAAAAAAAATGCTTTGTTTCAGTAAAAAATATTATTATATTAATTGCAGATTAATTATTTAATTTAAAGCATAAATTCTACTAGGGGTAACAGAAAATGAGAGAGATACATATCACGTTATGACTGAAGGCCTTTATAATATTATGAGTGAATTATGTGACTATCAAAATTTGAAGTTTTAAAATATTTTGCTGAAGAATCAATTAAAGTTGGAATTGCGTAATATATTTAAAGGTACGACTGGAGTTTAACCCCCTGCTTGGTGAAATTTTTAAAAATCGCCAACAACGGCCTTGCGACATGTTCAAAAACAAAGGAGCAGATGTTCAATGATAGTGCACAATAAAGATTGCCAGCTTTGGTGCGTTATCAGAACTTGGCGAAGAAGAGGGTTAAACTCCGGTTCAACCTATTTAATTATTAAAATTTAAACGAACATTAAGATTGGCGAACCGGCTGGTCGCCAAAGGTGGATAGTATTTTTGATAAACACCAATCCCTTTCATAATTTCCTTCCGTAAGATCAATATGCAAAATAATAAAATTTAGCAATCAGTATTTCTTATTCTAAAATTTAGTCTTTATTATATTTTTTCCATTAAAGAAATATAAATATAAATATTCTATGTGTTATATATCTCTATTTCTCCATCATAGCATAACATATATGTTTTGATACAATTACAGAAACTACATTTTAATATGTTAAAAAATGTGTTTTTTTTATATACAAGAAAAATAAAATTCCACAAAAGCATACTTTTTTAGCACTTCTAATCAGAAGTTCCTATTTTAAATACCTTATAGAACCTTGAAAATATTTTGCTAACAATACTTTTTACGTGGAATTTTTTATTTTATTTTCGTAGAACTTTTTAATCACTGAAAGCTTTTATTTACAACAAAATCGTCTGAGAAATAACATATAAAATTGCTAATCTGAAGTAATCTGATTCATTCTGCTTTACTGTGGAATAAATTGTGAAATTTAAAAAATAAATATGAAGGAAATGCAAACGATTAATGCAACGCTTTTTACGTTTCTTCGTTCTGGTAAATTCAAGAAGATTCTTATAAAGTTATTATTATCTCTAAAATTTCAATGCAAACATTTTAAATACTTAAAGGAAACTAAAAAGCTATTTTGAAGATTTTTATTCTTTTGACCATCATGAAATAGTCGAAGTTTGTAAAATCGTTCTCATTTATTTTATATGCCCCCAATCCCTATGCTTTTTTATTGTACTTTAATGTCAGAAACATTATAGATAGAAACTGATTAATCAATTTTATATCCTCTATAAGAAATACCAGGGATCGAATTATGTCTGGAACATATATTTCTTCGAATGAAATCAAATGACTAACATTTATTTTTCCATTAGGGATAATTCAGTTTCAAACTCCAATCGAAAACTTTCTGCTTTAGTCTAGTAACAAGAAAAAATATTAATCAGAGTTCTTGTCTGATGAATATTTGTTCATTTTGCGAAAATTCCTAATTTCACCTGAAATAAATTTTTTTAGAATCAATTATCGTAGTCTGCGAATTCTTTGAATTAAGTACGAAGAAAAATTCTATAATTGCTAAGCGTAAAAATATTCGTTTAAATTAAAAGATACAACTGTATTCTTTTACAAAAATGTTTTATTTTGAAGATGGTAAAATTAAAAGATATTGATTACACTTTTATAAATGACAATATTAATTTGATTTTCATTAAAAAAATCAGTTTGAGACAGTACTATTTATTTTATAATTAAAAAAATATTAAATTTTTCAAACTTTTAGAAATATCCAGTTTTTATTGTGTTTCCGTTATTACAAATTATCGAACAGAAAATGATGTAACATGTTAATGTAACATCTGACTCTTTATTAAATTTTAGTTAATACTTTTGAAGTTAGACTTGAAAAAAATATGAGCATTCCAAAAATGACTAAGGTATAAGGAAAATTAATTTGACTTTTAAAAAAGTTTCTCTCGTCAAACTGGAATGCAAATGTAGATTCCGTTTCCTCTATTTTACATTTAATAGAAATTTACAAATAAGGTGAAAAGTCCGTACATGAAATTTAACTTATCTACTTCAAAGCGTTTTTGAATTACAGGCAGACAGATAGCCAAAATGCCAAAAAAATATATTTTAGATTAAGAGAGATCCAAAAGGAACAGTTTCGTCGAAATCTCGAGTTTGAATTTTTTGACGATTAAAATACCTTTTCTATACTTCGTTTATAATGATGTAAACATGAAATATTACGTATTGAAGCAACATCAAAGGTAATGTTTATATTCCTGTTGAATAATCTAGTATTTATTGAAAAGTAATTAATATCAAAGTATAAATATTATAAAAATGATATAAAAAATTTATATTATTGAAAAGCTTTGAAGTTTTCAGCAAATGCCAAAAGTTTGCATGAGTCGGCAGTAACTGAAATTTCAATGTTTTAACCATATTTGAAGACATTAATTATTGCCTGAAATATTTTGCATTCAATTAAATGTAAACAATAACATTTGATGTTTGAAAGTAAGAATTTATCATTTGTTTATTCATTTATATTGGAAGAAAAAAATCGTCTGTTGTTCTTAATGAATATTGGAATTAAAATATTATTGTTACGCATTTAAATTATTCCAATTATTATTTTTAATTTGTGTCAAAGGAAGTTTCTCATCAGATTTTTTTTAAAAAAAATATTCTTCAGCACTATCGTATTTATTATTAACTGCTTACCATTGGCAACTTTAGGCTTAACCACATGTAATTAGAGAACATAGTCTATAGACTAGCATGATATGTTTGCCGATGATTTTTGAAGATTAATTATTATCATTCGGTTAATCAAATTACCCATACTTTGATTAAAGCTATAAAGATTTCCTTTTATTTTTTAATACAGTATACTCTCAGTATTGTGATGAGCACTCTAATTTAGCGAGCAAATAACTTGGAGGTCTGAAATGTGTAAATCTGGTCTGTTATTTTAAAAGTCATAATTCGAAATTTAATTACTAAAATAAATCTGAATTTTTCAGGGTGAATTTCCTAAAATAGTGTTGCAAAGAAATAATAATTTAGTGTCATTCTGGTATTTAAAAAATTGTTATTAAATTTCATTTCTTTATCAAACAAATATTTCCTCAATTTTGTCAATTTTTTAAAGTATTTTTTGCTGCATTTTCAACAATATATTCCATAGATATCCTAAATATCAAGTAGTTTTCATTGTTTCATCAAATATTTAGATGAGTAATTTTTTTTCCACCTTTGAAAGTTAAAGGAGGATTCTCTTTAATATATGTGTAGTTTAGAGACGAATGAATCTGTTATAATACAGCGAAATTTTGAAGATGAATAAAACAGGCATTTACGTTCGTATTAATGGAATGATGTCATGGAACTGGTCTCCATTATAAAGGTTGAATCCGCATAGTACAGAAAAAAATGTCATGCAATTAAAATAACACGGTTTTAATACCTGATAATAGGGCTTTATCGCGAGCATTAAAATGTATAAAAACGTTTTAAATGGAATTAATAAAACCAATATCCTAATTCAATTATATGAACACTATAAAAGTTTGATTAGTAATAAAATAAATTTTTCTACTGTACACTTAACAATATTTTAAATATTAACAATATCTTTAACTTGTCTGTTACTATTAGATTGGATTCAAAGATTATTTCATAAATTACCTGGTAGTACAGATGAATACATAAGTGTTAATTTCTTTTTTTGTTTAAAAGATTATTTATACAAATGAATTTACCAATTCTATAAAAAATAGCTATATAAACAATAGTACAGTTCATACGTTTGCATAAATAACAGTACAATTTCATACAATTTGTATAAATAACAGTACAGTTCATTTAAAACAGCACAGCTTCATACAGGCTGTATAAATAACAATACAGTCTATTCAAAACATTACAATTTGTATAAATAACAATAGAATTTAATACAGGCTGTATAAATAACAATAGAGCTCAATTAAAATATTACAGTTTGTATAAATAATAGTACAGTTTCAAACAATTTGTAAAAATGACAGTACAGTCTGTATAAATAACATTACAGTTCATTTAAAAAAGTACAGTTTCGTGCAGGTTATATAAATAATAGTACAACTCATTTAAAATATTACAGTCTCATGCATGTTGTATAAAGAAAAGTTCATTTGTATAAATAACAGTACAGTTCATTTAAAACAGTACAGTTTCAAACAGGTTGTATAATGAAAAGAAGAGTTTAATACAATCTATATAAATGACAGTACAGTTTCATACAGTTTGTATAAATAACAGTACATATCATTTAAAACAGTACAGTTTCATACAGGTTGTATAATGAAAAGAGTTTAATAAATCTATATAAATGACAGTACAGTTTCATACAGTTTGTATAAATAACAGTACATATCATTTAAAACAGTACAGTTTCATACATACTGTATAAACGACAATACAGTTCATTTAAAACATTACGGTTTCATACAATTCGTAAAAAGAAGAGTAAAGTTCATTTGTATAAATAACAGTACAATTCATTTAAATAATACAGTTTGTGTAAATAATTGTTTATTAGTGTAAATAATTTAGCTAAATTCTTATAATATATACATACAACCTAATTCCTTTTAATAATTTACATTTGTAATTTTTTTTAAATTTTTTAATTACCAATTCGGAATCAAATCTATTTGAGGCAGATGCTTTCTATTAAAGTTGTCTTTTCTATTAAATAATTTTTCCAAAGAGTTAGATAAGACAAATTAGAGATCATTCAAATATATGTTAAATAATACCGATAAATGATGAAGAATTAAGCTAAGTTTATAAATGTTGTTTCACATGAAACAATCAATTCCAAGATCAAAAATAAAATTATCATCCAACTAGAATAAAATAGCTAAAGTATATTATCTTCAGTTACATAAATTCAAGATTGAAATGTATATCTTGTTTTATACTAGTTGCTAGTTTAGGGAAAATCCCTAAGTCTCAGGAGAAAACTCAGAGCACGAAAACAAGGCATTAAAAGTGAATAATATCGGACAGAAGCAGAGATTTATGGAAGCTAAAATTGTTCTTTGTCCCTTTGGGAACACTTACTTTACTATATTAAATGAGAATTTGTACTTTCTGGAATACGAATTAATTTGAGTAGTTTAAATACAACAAATTCCAGAATGGTGTCAAGTCAATATTTTTTGTATTATTTAGCCCAATTTATGTGTTTTGATAAATCGATAAATTAATGGAAGTTTAGTTTATAATCGATTATTAAAATCGTCAAAATTTGAGAAGGTAAAAATAAATGTTATAAGAAAGTAAATATTTCCTCTAATGGAAAATTTAGAATATGTAGAAAGAATAAGATATTTTCAGCACAAAAATCGCAAACAAATTTTCTTAAAGTGTTTTTAAAACAAAAAAAAAATGAATATAATTTTAAAGTTCACATTTAAAACTCAGTACGTGAAGTAAAAAAAAAAAATCTGAATCAAATAACTTCATTTTTAACATAATATGTGAGTATGGATTCAATAATTACAGTGCTATTGATATAAATATTTTATATCTATAAAAAGCTATTTTTAACATTTCAAATGTATTTTCAGCAAAAATTTCTTTGCGGAAAAAAATAAAAAAAGTGTGTTTACTTGTGTTCAAAAATATTCACCTTTCAAGATCGTGGATTATCTGCAACAGTTTATTTTCTATCTTTAAATAGTTTATATCAATAAAATGTTGTTGTTCTTTTGTTATATTGATATAAATATTTTATATCAATAAATGATATCTGCAACATTTGAAATGTTTTTTCAGCAAAAATTTCTTTGTGGAAACAGAAATGTTTCCTTGTTTTGATGAAAACTTGAACAGATGAAAAGAATTTTCTCTCTGTTTACCATTTCAAAATATGAACAGAGAGAAAATTATTTTCTAATTAAAAACGATCTTACTTCCAGACGATAAAATTAAATTAATTCTTGTCTGTTTCCAGTATTTTTAAAAATCGTGTAAACTTTTGATAACATTTGCAGACGATTTTAAATAAACATATATTAAATAAATAAAAGGTGCAGATGTATTTTAAATAAAACATTTCGGATATATTCATGGTCACAGTATTAAACAGATTTCTACATTTTCTGAAACTAAGTCGTCCTGACTTTATTTCAAATATGACTTTGTTTTCATATATGTAGTATATATGATAAAAGTAATTAGTTTTATGTTAAAACCTGTTTCGCTCGCAATAATGGAAAAACTGAAAATTGCTTAGAGAAAGCTTCGCAATGCGATGTAATGGCTGCCGTTTGTTTGTCGCCCATGGGACCATGGGAAGTCATATATGTCAATTATTGCAATCGTAATTGCACTCTGCTTGAGTACAAATTGTTTTTTCTTACTGTTCTTTAAACGTGTTACAGTTACTTATAATAGATGCAAATGTTTTGAACAACCCTAAATATTTACCAAGCTTAAACTGAAGCATTCAGAGCAACAAGAACTTAAGTTGTAATATAACAGAAGTAAGTACTATATTTTAAATTTATTAAAATTGACAGCCGAGTGAGCTTGTTTGGCAATGTTTGGCTAAAACTATTTTGACCTTCACTAGTTCTAAAATAAACCGTTTTCCAAATTAATGTAATTGCTGTGTATAGACAACAATGATAATTGTAACCAGCTACTTTAAATTACTTAAAATAATTAGTAAGAATTAGAAAGATCGTTTAAAATTAAAATTGCTTGTTCATGTTGGCATTTGTATTGAATTAATTACATGGTTTAAATTTAGGATTAAATCCTTTGCACATTTTTAAAAAATATTGCATGTCTGAGTTTTTATGGAAACTGAAGTTAAACAAAAATGATTAAGTTGCTAAAAAACAAGAAAATTTATTGTTTTTATTTTAGAATTTCAATATGATTCAAAAACAGTTTTGACGTATTGCATTACGACGCCATTGCATTATTTCTCATTCACGAATTTGTCCTTGATCGCAATTGTGACATCACAGCCCTTACGTAAGAGATAATTTGAAAGGATGTGATGAGGCGATCTCTGATTGGTCTTTCATTACATCACTGTATGATGTCAGAATTTTAGTGTGGCATGATCCGATGTTAAAAACGCTACGGCGTAGTTCCGTTTATGTTCTTTTATGTTTTGTGAATGTCTCTGTACTGTGATTTGTGCTAATAGAGTGATTTTAACTCGTAAGAAATGAGTATAATATTTGTATAGTAAGAATTTGCAGAACCTGCAGGTTACAGTTGTAACATATTGCTTAAGAATTATTTCAAATGATGAAAAAAATAATCAACTGTTTCTCTGTATGCTAAAAATAAATATGAATATGTTTGCATTTTGGCTGTCCAGTCTATCGTGAGAAAACCTGTTCATGATTCATCCTTGCAGGTGGCCTTACCCGAACACATGTTAATTATACTCAATTCACAGCTAACATCGGCTAAAGTCCATCTGACTCAAAGACAACGGTTGCTGGTTATTGATCGTTCCTTGAAATATGAGGATTCCCTTCAAAAAGGAAAAAAGTTTAACATCTGAATGTTTTGATGTTCTTCTCCCTTGAAGGTATGATAGATCTGTTTGAAATGACGAAACGCAACTGTCGCCCTTTATCTGGATACAACAAATGACTAGACACAATGACCACTGGCAAAGAGAATCCACCATCTGGTGATCAGGAAGCACTTAACGATGTGTGGGTGTAAATAGGTGACGTTACATCTGGCTGGTAGGTCAATTATCAGGTGATTGAAAAAGGGAACGTTACAATATATACTTTGGAAGTTGAAAATGTACATCTAAAGTTGATTTTTCTTTTGAAATTTGATTAATTAAAATTCAAGCGAAATCTTACGTCTTTCATCTGTAACTTCCGAAAATATTACTTCACAAAACTGATTTCTGCGATAACTTACGAAAATATTATTTCATAAAAAGGACTTCTACGATAACTAAATAAATAAATTCATTTTACTCAGAGAAACAAATCATAAATAATGGAGGATCAACAGCTGTTTTAAAATCAAATGGTTGAGCTGGCTCTCTTGGATGACAAAAGCAAATCATAAATTTATAAAATTTGAATCTAATACAACTTTTTTCCAATTGTAAATCAAATATAACTTCATTTTCGTCTCATTTATTTATTTATTTTTGAAATCTAACTCAAGAATTTCAATATTTATCAAGTATTTTATTTACACTGAGATAATCCTAACATAAAAAATAAATTTTTTGTTAATAATTTAAGGAAGAAATATAAACATGCCAATCAAATTTTTTAATCCAGTATATTTTGAAATTAAATCCCTCAAATAATAAGGTTATCAATATTTATAAGCGGATTTATTGATTTTAAGTTTGATTTCTATATATAAAAATATGAATTGGAATTTTTACAAACTTTCATCGAAAAAAAAAAAGAAGAGAAAAATTGAAATGGTTGATGTATTTTAGTTTTACGCTTTGTTGTTTTACACTTTCACCAATTATAATGACCACACATAGTTATGCAAATATTATATTCATGTTTTTTGTTTGTTTCAAAATTTTGAAATACTATAAATACTGCTGATAATATTTTTTTACTCTTAGTTTCCAATACATAATGGTAAAAACAAAACAACTTTAATTTTTCTAAATTTGGACAAGTAGTTTTGGGCCAAATATTTTTAAGGCTACAAAACGAAACGCCACAGATATTTTAAAAGCTACAATCATTACTATATTCCTAATGATTTTGTTTAATAATAATTTTAAATAATAATTACTATATTCCTACTGATATTATAATAAATATGTTTATGTTAGTGTAAAATAATTATGTGCGATGAAAATAATCTCAATTAAAAAAAATGTATGAAAAAAATCCCTAGATTGTTATTATCACAAAACATTATTAAAGCCACATTCATTCAACATATAAAAAAAGAGCCAAAGCATAACAATGGAAAATGATGCTAATGATGATTATGATAATTAACAATCATAATGATGATTAACAATGGAAAAACGCCAGGTATAAATATTTGAAGCCACAATGAAAAAGATTTAAATTGCAACAGTGAAATGTAAACTTTACTTAAAATATTTTTTTGAAAAATTGATTAAAAGTATGGGGAAATTACATGGCAAAACAAAACTAACATGGAAATGATATTTAGTTAAATTTTTGGTATGATATAAAAATAATTTTTGTGTAGGAAAATTTTATCGCAGGAAAAAGTAAAAAATTATCTTAAATTTTACTTAGTTAAAATTCTAACTGAAATTTTTAAATGAACACTTCGAAGTGCATATCACCACACTCCAAAGTACAAGGTGGCCATAATTAAAGTACATATTTACATGTTCTTTGTACCATGCAGCAGAATAGATATCATGAAAATTGGGCAGTAACAAAATGAAATGATGGGACTTTGACTAGCATAAAAAGTTCCGAAAAACCAATATTACATGGCGCTGTTCTACTATCTTTCTGGTATATGAAGCTGTCTTAACTATAGCAATCCTGTGCTTCCGCAGCGATATAAAGATACTGATGAAAAAGGCTATCCGAGGATTAAAAGAATGACTAAGACACTTGTAGCAACATGATCACAGACCGTTCAGCCAAGAAGAGGGCGAAAGTCTTTGCAGCGGAGGTAGTGGATGATGCAGCAATGCAGGTGGAGAAATACAGGATATCCCTTTTTATGGGCAGTACATGTATTTGGCGTATTGCAGAAAATGTTAACCAAATTTTTTCCACGGTTCATAAGATGTTTCGAAAAGTGCTACGTTACTCTTATAAACTGTCGATTCTACAGTGGCTCTTAGTAGCAAATTTTAATATCCGTACAAATCTTTACCATGCAGATTTATGCGCAATTTGAGCTACAAAATAAATAGCCTTGGAACATTTTCTGGACAGACACGGCCCACTTCACTTATATTGGAGTACAATTTCCGAATGTGGGTACAAAAAAAAAACCACTTGAATATCTACGAATATCATTACATTCTTCCCAATTAATGGTTTGGTGCAGCATTTATTGCTTCATTCATTATGGATTTATTTTTCCCCACAAAAACTCAGTACTACAAGTTCTGTCACCAGTCAAGCTTGCCATGGTTACTGAAGCAGTCCGTGATTTCCGCACTTCAAGCTAGGTGGTGTGTTTCAACAGCAGTGATAGTGCAGGATGGTGCACTTCCATATATCGCCTGCTGCGTGAAACAAGTTCTCCTCCCCATTTTCGTGACGTCGCAATCGTAAGCGACATTTTTCTGCAGTTTGCCTCTCAGATTGTCAGACTTGAATCCATCCGAATTTGGTTGTACGGATACCAAAAAGTTATGGTCTATCGTCATCCCATTAGGTCTGGTTCCGATATGAAATATAGAATAGCACACCGTGCGCGTAACATTCCCTGGTATACATTGCTTTCAGCAGTTGGACATGCGATTTTAAACTTTTACTATTTTCATTTAACAGACCACCTATCCTTTAGTAGTCATATGATGTCCACCCTTGACATTTAGTGGAAGACAATGGTGGACATCCCATCGAGCATATTTTGCAAACCAGAAATTGAAATGTTTTGCAAAATCTTGATATTTTCTCTATAAAACTATAATAAACCATCTAGTGGTGGATGTTGGAACCTATTTTATTGGACACACATCCCATTATTTCATTATGCCTTCACTCAATTTTCAGGAAATACTTTTTAATATCATATGATATAGAGTTATCGCAAATGTGGACTTTTTTATGTAAAAATCGTATTTATATACATATGCAAAATTTAATCGATGTAGGTCAAGGGGTCTGGCTTGTCGAAACTCAGAACGTCTATACACACACAAATCTTTATTATTAACTAATCACCTTTTAGGACTTACAGAGTCACCAGGATTATTGATTATTTTGAATCTTAGTTAAACCCTTTAGATAATTTCTTCCTATCCATGACTCAATCGAATTGCCAAATATTAAAACCATGCATCTTAATTATTATGTATATGCTCTATTCGTTTTGCACATGGAACGTACTATAGGAGATCGGGCCTATGACATCAACTCGCTATAAAAAACATAAGCAGACTTATCTTCTAATGTTCGTGGTATTGTAACCTCATTTCTTTTCATCTTGTGCACTACATAGTAATTAAATGAAGTTTTTTTTTTTTTTTTTTTTTTTTTTTTTTTTAGCTTCCAACAATAGAAGAAAATCACGCAATCAAATATTTGTTAAAGGAATAGAAATATTTTGAATTCAAGGGCCAACAATGCCCATTTTTGAAATTCAAGCAAAAATATTTGTAGATAATTACCTAAATTTCAAGCAAAATTCGAACTGCTATGAAATTGGTACTGTTAAAAAGCAATTTCTCACATTTCGAAATATGTAAAATTAATTGTGGTACTATAATGCTTTCTGAAGTCATAACGGTACTATGCTAAAATTGAGCTTTGTTTTTAATTAATTAAAATTTTGAAACTCTGGCTATAAGATGCAATTTCTACCATGAAAGCTATATATGAGATAATTCTGTTATCCGTTAAACAGTTTATCTTGTAGAGTGCCAACTTAAAAAAACAGAGAAACTCACAGATATAAAGACACACTCACGCATTCATCTTTATTAGTAGTAAAGTTAGAGATAAGCATAATTTTAGACGTATTCAAATCACTGAAATGTTCCTTCTTTTAAGAATCTTATACTGAATAGCAGGTTTTTTCGGATCATTTAAGTTCCTTTGAGTTTTTTACAATAGGAAATTTAATAAATAGTTTTGGACCCTGGTAAAATAAATATTTGAGTTTAACCTTATATTAGGGAAATTAGAAAAAATGAAAAAGAAAATTCCGTGGAAATATTTTTTTACCATTTATTCCATTTTAGTTAATTTCAAGGGTAATATTCCCAAAAGAGGAAATTAATAATAATGTAAACATCACGAATATTTCACAAGAATACATGCATTTAAATTGAAATTTTCATTTTTGTAATTATTCATTCAAATTTCGAATCGTGTTGCATATTTCAGTGCAAAGTATATATAAAGTGCCTTTAGAAAATTGCAAGTGTTTGCGAAATCTAATTTATGAAATCTGAATAAATTTTAAAGGATTTTGATGCAATATTCTTTATTTTATGCAATGAATGGGATGAACATACAAAATATTTAAAAATTGATTTCGACATTATATAATTTTCAGAAAAAAAATTTAAAAAAAATGACTGCAATGTAAATTTTTCTAAACTTTTGCAAAGAGTACATTTTAATTTCTGATTGTTGTTTCCTTTGAATATTTTGTGAAATTTCTAAAATTTCACAAAAAAAATTTTAATAGCTGTCTAAAATTCTTATTTTTTCAAAGGTTGGGATTGAATTTGAATAGAAGAATAAGTTTCTTTTGTTATTTAAAGTATAACTTTTATCTGTATATCGTTACGTTAGCTTTCTTATCAGTTTGAGTAATATTTTGCAACATATTGTATTTGAAAAATGCTTTGGAAACTAGCTAAAAAATTCGAGGGATGGAATCATTCAATCTAGAGATGGAATAGAATGCTTAGTTAGCGTATATGTAGGAAAGCCGAGAACTTTTTCTTATTCTAATTCATTAAATTTTACATTAATATTTACAATGATAATATCCATCGATATATAACTTGGTGCCAGGATTTTTTTGAGCGATTATACTTGAGACGATGAAACTCAAGGGATAGTAATATACATTTCACAGATAGCAGTATTATTACCTTCAAATGTATAAATTTGCAGTACGTTGGCAAGACTTTCATATGTATTCAAGTGATTCCTGTGAAGAGGTTTCTGACATAACCGGAATTAACAAACTTTGAACGCGGAACGAAGCTAGACGCATGAGGCATTCAATTTCGGAAACTGTTAGGAAATTCAACATTAGGAGATTTACAGTGTTAAAAGTATGTCAAGAATACCTAATTACAGGTATAACCTCTTACAATGGTTAACGTGGTGGTCGGCCGGCGACAATTAATGACAGAATCTAACGATGTATGTATAATATTGTTAGTGTTAACAGGCAAGCAACACTGAATATAAAAATAACACGAATCAATGGGTGAGTACGACAGACATATCAGATAGAACACTACGACTAAATTTTATTAATATTATATATCAGCAAAGCACACACTCGAGTTTCTTTTCTAACATCACGACATCGCCTTCAGCGATTCTCCTGGGCACATGGCTATATTTAGTGGATCCTAAATGACTGAAAAACTTCACATTGGTCAGATAGGTCAGGATTTCAATTGGTAAGAGTTGATGGTAGGATCCGATTGTTAATTAAACCCTACAAAACCTTGGGCTTGTTGTCAACAAAACATTATGCAAGTTGTTGGTGGTTTCATAGGGGTACGGTGTATTTTTGCTTGGAATGGACTGCGTCTTCTTGTTTAACTGAATAGATCATTAATTAGAAATGGTTATGTTCTGGTTCTTGAAGACTACTTGCAACGATTCATGGACTTCAGGTACCTAAACAAAGTTGGATTTTTTAAAGGATAACATTGGGCCATGTCATCGTGCCGCAACTGCTGGCGATTGGTTTGATGAACATTCTTGGCAATTAAGAAGAATTATTTGATGACCTAGATCTCCCGATCTGAACCCCATAAAATATTTATGGGACATAATGTAAAATTCAGTTGTCATGCAGAATACTACACTGTTAACCGTTTCGCAGTTATGGGTATCTATTGAGGTAGTATGGCTCTATATTCATGAACAAGACTTCCAATTGCTTGTTGAGTCTATGCTACGTCGAGTTGCTGCACTTCGCCGGACAAAAGGAAGCTCAACAAGGATTCCCATAATTTTCTTCACCTCATTGTATATGTATTTCACATGCTAAAAAGAAAGCAGCATGCTGTAATTCCTGTCCATCATTGCTTGTTTGAAAGATATGATAGTAGAATTATTTGTCTTAAATCAGGTTGAAATTAGGCTTAGGTGATAGACCTTAGATTAAACATTTTCCTTAAAGTATTTTGCGAAACAAAGGAAACGGAAGAAAATATAAGAAAAATGCATAGCAATATCTGTGTAAATTTATAACAGATTAGTAAGTATTAGTTAGGTGTCAAATCAAGAAATTAAAACAAAAGAGCTATTTAATTCCGTTTCAAAATTTTCTCTTTTTTATCATACTTGTATGAAATTCTTTACACATCGTTTAGTAAATTTCATCAGGAATCTGCTGCCCAACGAATATCCATTATATCCTGATATATTTTTCCTTCTTCATATCTTTATCAGGTGATGTTATGCTATGGTAAAATCATTCATCTTCTATACTGATATCATCAAGTTTTTCCGACAAAGGTTTAAAAGCTATGCAAGTAGTTGACATTTAAATTCAGAATATTTGTTTTTTGCCATCAATTTGTTCCATAGAATTAATGGTTCATAAACATTTCAGTAGACATTTATTTGCCCAGCCAGCACAATAAATCGCAAAAAAAAAAGTTGAGAGGTGATTGTTCTCTGATGCAGGTCTAAATTACTATCTGTGGATGAAATGCATGAATGAAGTCCGTCCCGTAAAAAGGATTGTTATGCGTGAGTAACTAAGTTGTACTCTTGGCTCTAGATGGTGTTACTGTAAAAACAAGAGACGCTCACTCTGCTTAAATTATATATATCTATATATAGGTGCTAAGTTTGGTAGCTGTAGATCAAACGAATTGTTGTTTAGAGCGTCAATATAGAAACGCGCACATGCATTGTAACTACGGCAGACGCCAGAAACACCTTGAATATCATTGCAAAACTTTATTCATCTTTCATCAATTCACAGTTATTGAATATTCGAAAAGCGGGCCTTATTCGTTAGAAATGTCCCCCTTTTTGTCTTGAGGAAAGAAGAACTTCTTGAAAAATCTCTAAGGACTTTCAAGCATATATGTGCTAAAAATTTGGAAATATTTTTTTTTTAATATCATCTCTTAGAAATGTGGGTTGCCATTGTAATTTTCGAGAGGAACAGGGGATTTTGAAAGAAAATCGCAGTGTTCAAATTTTCTGAGATCTTCTAACTTAAATGATTGGAAGAATGAGAAAATTAAACATGCTGCTAGCCATCACATCATTACGTTTTCAGTGTTGAAATTGACCAGAAATCTACTGGGTCTGAAATTGACCAGAAATCCACTTGATAAGGTAAAATGAACTTCATGATTTTCACTTTATGTCATTATAAAATTCCACACACTGACACATAGATAAAACATGTTAAACATTTTTTTTGTTGTATTTCTTTCATATACTCTCGTTCTATATTTATAGAGCACAGGTGTTTCTGTAAAACATTCAGAAACCGTTTCCTTAATTCTCCCTATACAAGTTACTATCATATGATAATTCTATATCTTTCAATAAGACATTTCTTTCTCTAACAATCTTATTATCAATTCTTCTTATCTTATTGTTTAGTTCTGCTGCCCGAAAAGGAAGGATATTTAATATAAATGAATAAAAAAAAAAGAGAAAGGATGAAGTGAAAAAAGACAGAAGACTGATGAAAGGGAAAATAAATCCGTTTTGATTCTATGTAATTTATTAATTGCTATTTAAAAAACCTTATCATTTCAATGACCAAAATACTGGTATCATATACTTCTTTCAGTCAACATATAAATTTCGAAATATATTTTTATAAATAATAAAATTAATAAATAATAAACTTTACTTAAAAACGTTAAATTTAACTTTAAACATAAACCTTAATAAATAATAAATAATTTTCTAAAAATATACTTTCTTTGTTGATATACATTTTTGCTTTCTGACGATTTATCTTTATAAATAACGTATTCCACAAAGTCCTAAACATTTATAAATTTAGCTAAACTGAATCTCAAAAAATTATTGTTGAAAACTTTTTATATTTAAAGCAAACATTCGAAACAAGTTAAATTATTTCAGGAACGAATAATTTACTTTCGTGGACTGTGTAATGTGTCAGAACAACCAATAAAATTCCTTAAATGTCAATTTTAAAAATTAAAGATTTGAAATTTCATATAATATTTTGGATATTGAAATGATATTAAATGTTTTTAAGTTTATTTTTAATTTATTTTGAAAAACTAAAATAGCACTGAAATCATTCTTATTTGATAAAATTCTGGAAATTTGAGAGAATTCTTGAAATTTAATAGAATTCTAGAAAAAGATACACTTGCATAAGGAACAGTGCTTCAAAATACAGAACTGAAAGATACAATATTTTTCCATTCAAGACCGATATTTATTTCTAGACAGTACTTTTGGATTTCTTTCAAAAATTGAACAGAATGAATAAAATAATGCTAATCTTAATGCTTTTATTTTAGCTTAAAACATAAAAACTGCATAAAATGTTTTGTTTTGTATTCCGTTTTCAATAAATGTATTTGAAATATTCAATAAATATGGATTCTCAAAGGAATATTTGAACTTACATTTTTCATAGTATTTAAATAAAAATCTTTTGCACGAGAAATTAAATTAATTGTACGCTGTTTAAATTTATACAGGAAACAATTTTCCCCGATATTCTAAAACTGAATTCAGTATTTAATATTTAAGAAAAAATTATTATCTGAAAGTGAATATTTAACTATAATTTCAATTCATGTAATTGTGTGACTTTATCTTGGAGAATTCTATCTATTTGTTTCTGTTTTTAAGAGAAAAATGACTTTTTTTTTCAGAAATCTTCTTTAGATATCTATCTCTAAAAATTTTAAGAAATAGAACAATTATCATGAATATGAAATAATTCAATAGTTTGTTTAAGTATTTTCTTTCTTTTCTTCTCTTTTTCTATATATAGTTCTTTTTTGAATGAAGGAAACATTATAAAGACTAATTTGTTTAAAAAATGTTTCTTTAGAATTCCCTATTAACTATGAAATTGACATGTGGCAGTATTGCGTAAATTAGATAACATTTCTCTGAAAAAAAAACGTTCACTACCGCATTAAGTGACAGTAGAAAAAAGAATAAACAAGCAATTATGGTTATTAATTGCTCCAACAACAACAAAAAAAGAAATAATGAAAGAAGATGATTCAACTACCTCATAATTCTTACAATATTTTCAACGCAAGTGAAAGATAAACAAGTGAATATAAAAACAAAAAATCTAATACAAAGAGAGAAATGTCGAAAACATCAGCTTAAGTAAATAAATAAAACCTGCATTAAATATTCAAAAAACATTCCATTTTTTAAATTTAGGTTTCCAAACTGCTTATTAGTTTTAACGTCTTTATATCTTGAAAATATTTTAAATAAAAGAAAGATCTTTAATATTTGTATTTGAAGGAGTTTAATTGATACCTTTATTTACTTGAAGAAGAATCTTCAGAACTTCTAATTGGTCTTTCTATAATATATATATATATATATATATATATATATATATATATATATATATATTATAATGTCCGATAAATGTTTTATTCCGATGAAAAACATAATTTAAATTAGGTTATTTACCAAGCTTCAAAGCATTTAGTAACTAACTTAATTATTATTTCTATGTTATAAAGTTTTCGATTATACTATTAATAAAACAGAATTGGCATATGCATGTGTTGTGGCGCTTCACAGGAAAAACCCTTTGGCTGAGACCACCAAACTTGGTATACATATTTTTTGGAAAACGGAAATAAAAACAACACTTTTTAAAATTATTTTATTTTTTTCAAAAATTAAGCGAATGTTGGTTGTTTTCCAATGAAAACAGCCGAATATATAACTACGCAACAATGATTTTTACGTCATCGCGTTATTCAAAACAATAACAACAAGGTTTCATTTATTTTAACCACTTAACTGATTTATTTTCCTTACTATATAATACGATGATAGCTTCTATCTTAGGAATATTTTCTTATTTTGATTCAAATGTAAATCCATTGAATAGTTGACTTATCTATGCATTCGAAGTCATTTTAATTTGAATTATAATCGTTATGAATGGTTTATTTTTTGCTTACAACTATCAAAATTCGATAAATCGATGCACGTATGGCACTCGGGCAAAACAGTTAAGCGGTTAAACAATAATAATAAGATTTTTGTAATAGATTGTTTTCGATTTATAAAAAATTACACCATTGGGTATTTTACACCAATGTATATCATTTTTGAAGTGAAATACGAATCATTTTCATTGTTGCTAGAGATATTTCATCATATTCTTTTCTTTAAACTTTTGTGAGACATTTGTATTATTTTCCATATTGAATGCGTCTCATTATAAGGCATGCTTCTAAATATCTTTTTAAAATATTGTTACAATTACAATTAAGGTTTAACTTCAAAACAAGCAATGATGAAAAACTTCTAAACAGCATATGTTTTTAAATATTGCTGTTCTTCCTTCTGATGTACTTAGATGTGTAAATATATGAATAGAAAATTAGAAAATTATCTGTTACTTTGAGGAAAACCGTACAAGGCTTCTAAAGTAATTCAAGTCCTATGTCTGCCAAAATTTGATGTTTAAAGATATTCTGTGGAGAAAATTGTTAAAACACAGTTTCAAAAGATATTTAATCAAATTTTTTGCAATCATTATTTGTGGTAAACCACTAGTCACCAAAGGCGGCTAGTTGTTGTGCAAAGATAAATTTGGAATATAAAATTGTTATATTTATATACGCATCTTTTCATACTTTTATTAGTTTCTTATTTATATCGATGAAACATAACTATTTAAGAATCGTTATCAAGTTATTCTTGAGAATATTGTAGAGTAATTTTAATCGAATCTAATATAATTTATTGGTTTATTAATTTATTTATTTTATTTAATAAAATAAATTCTGAAAAAATATTCTCATTTCCTATTTTTTTTTTAGTGGTTTTATCTCCCCATAGTAAGCTCTTGGCAATCTATATGTGTAAAAATGAATACTCATTTGTTTATTTGTTTGACTTTTATACAATAACTCCCCCCTTGTAAGAATCACTTTAAATATAGTACACCAGTGCATTAAAAATTATGACGATTAGCTGCAATATTAAATATTTTTACATCCCTATTAGAAGATTATGAAATAAATTTCATTCATAAAATAATGATTTATTAAATATTTATATTACAGAGATTCATACGGAAAAGAATGAATGATGATGACAAATATTTAAATTAAATATTTATAAAAGTCGAAATCTTTTTGTTTTGTTTCGCATTTGAACCATAGGAAATTCTCCAGACAGATTCAACAAGATTTTGCATACATATTCCTTTCCCCTAGAGGGAACTACTGCGGTATTAAAATGTTTTTCCTACCCTCTAAAGGGGGTGAAATGGAAGTAGAACGACTTTAATTTTTTTTTTGTCATAACTTTAGAATGCATTATTGCATAATGGTTTTCCTTCACTCCATCTTTAAATTTAATATATTAACTGTTTGAAGACAAAAAATTAAATCTATTTCTCCAATTTGAATCAATTTATATAAACTTAGGATAAACACAAAAATAAATACAAAAATCCTATCAAATATTTTACAGTTGTAAGACGTTCTGCTGATATTATAAGAAAATTAAAAATCCTCTTTTATAAACACTAAAGCCAATTACAAACACTTTCAAAAAGTGCTCGAATGAAATTTATTGTTCTGCTTAATAATTCCGTTTCAAATTCAATATTGGTTTAAATGCCGGAAGTAAAAAGGATTAAATAAATGGTATTATGGCATTGTTTATTTGCAATAAGAGAACTGTAATTTCTTTTAAAGTTAAAGGAATGTTATTTCTTAGAAAATAAACTGTGGACTCTAAAGTATTCCAACTCTATTTATATAAAATTCTGCAGCCTTCTTTCTGGAACTCTTATTCTAAAATAATAGTGTTTACTTATAATCCCTTCAAAAATAATTTTCATTTTAATTCCCTTTCTATTTATTGAAAATAGCAAATTATATCAGACCGTATAAATCTCTGCATCTTTATTATTGACTGAACAAGCATCTAATAATAAAAGAAATTCTTAATGAATTCGCTTAAAACACTTCAATAATTACAAACTAATATGATTGTATAGATTTGAGCGTTTGCAGAATTTACAAATGTATCACTAATAACTTTAAACGAACAATTCTTAAATATGTATAAATTTATTTATTTCGTGTATCTCGGAAGCTGCTCTCACGTTTCGGATCGAATTTTATATTTAGATATGGTTTTTCTTTTGATCTATTTAGATGTCTTTCCAGAAAAAACGTGATTTTATACACACAGAATATTTTGTGTAACTAAATATTGGCATGTGGCTATACGTGACGCGCATACGCGTATGAGCGATGGAGCAGTGGTTAGGACATCGGACTCCCAAGCATTTTACTTTAATCACATATTAATATTTTGTGATCTTAACTCTATGTAATGGCTGCATGCGTTTAATTATGTCATTCCTAAGGTAATTTAACCCCTTATAGGGCAATTTTTTTCTAGTCATATTATGTTAAAATATTTTTACGCTTGAAATTAAAATAAGAAAATGGATTCATTTAGCTTATTAGATAAATTTAATTTGATTAATGAATTAATTCGGTAAATTAATAATTAAGTAACAAATCAAGACACATTATTTTGTCTGAGATAAAGAACTAAAGCATCTAAGTTTCTGCCTTGCTAAAAATATTTGTCAGAACTTATGCCAACCTACATAATTTCATACAAAGATTGATAAATTTGGTGGGAAGCATACTTCCCACGGCCCTAGAAAGGGTTAAGTTCAGATATCTCAGAATGCCGAAATTTTTTCTTCAGGGAGACCCCCACCCTCACCCCTAAAAATGACAACATGCGCTCTTAACGAATTGCTACAAAAAAGAGAATTTACTTCAAATAGCATGTTGCCTTTTAGGGTAATGATATTTCACTTTTCGATTCCTTATATAAATTGGCAAGTAAAGCAATAATAATCATAATCTTTTTTCAACAGCTTTCAACTAACAAAGAAAATCACGTGATTAAACCTAAAAAAATAATTATAACGGCTGAAATTTAATTGCAACAATTATGCCTTTTGTTTAAGTTTAAAATTATGATAAAAATTTGTTGGTTAATTACATTGATATCATTAAAGATGAAATTTCTTAGAAATTAAAAGAGTTGAATGCTTGGTTTCTTTTTTTGCAGTAACATATTGAGGAAAAATATCAAAATCACGCTCTAAAAAATATCTCTAATTTGCACATTTCCTACCACCAGATCATATCGTTGCCAAATTTGGAAATTTTCGATCAAATGCTCTGATCTGTAGACTGTCCCTCCCTCGCATACGTAATTTTCGTTATAATTAATTGAGAAATACGAGAGAAATATGAGAAAATCATCTCCGAATTAATTATGTAATATCATAGATAACTATTTTGCAAACATTATTTCATCTTTGCCCTATAATTTCACGTTTCCACCAGTATGTATCTATCCGTTGCTATAATAAATATCTGTAAATGTTTCGATAATTATTTCTGGAAACTTCTCAACTGTTCCGGAATTTATTTTCTAGTAAACTAATTACGGAAGTCAGATGAAAGGGTTGTATTCATTATTTCGAGATGTTTGTTGTCGACTAGGTTTCTATTATAATATAATGCACCGGCGATGTGACTTCAATTCTTCTTTGTTGAATTTGGATTTCCATTATACAGTTGCCTTTGATCACTGATAAAAGCTATGCATTAGTTCTCATTGTATACTTTTCAAAACTTTTATTTCCTTTGTTTAAATTCGTAGGAATTTGATATATAGAATTATTTGCAATGAGACAATGTTTTAAAACTATGCGTTGGAGAAAGTGGCATTAAACTTATTTAAAAGTTTAAATATCATTGTTTAGTCAGGATATGTGTATTTAATTAAATATCCATTTGCTAATTTCAATTTTATGCAATTCCACATTTATTAATTGATTGGAAAGCTACGTTGTACTTTTAGCATCTAAAAGAATTAAAAGTTATTTAAAAAAAGTATCTATACATCTCTAAAGGGGTCGAGAAGGAGGGATAAACGATTTTCCATAGTTTCAGAAGACAATATCGTACTCATTTTTTATGTTTGTTTAAAAAAAATAAAGCTTTTTAGTGACATCAATGTTATTTCCATTGATAGTAATTTCAAATATTCCTCTACTTTCTCATTAAGACATTTGATAAATAAAAGGGACTTTCACAAACATTGTAATGACTTGTGAATGAATATTGAAAATATAACTTCAGGCTTGGCAAGAAGATTTACGATTTTGGCGACAAAAAGTAAAGTTTCTGGATATTTGAAAATCTTGGCGATATATCCATTACGACTGGAATTCCAAAACTCCATTCTTGAGCATGTGATGCCTTGTCATGAGAGCTATAAAAACAGAGGCACACAAATGTGAGAAGGAGACGGCTCGGGAGAAGGAGTAGTCAAATTAATTATCTATTTAGATTGTCCTCTGAGAGCTTTGAGCTGTTGTATTTGTTGAATAATTTACTGCTTGTATTTTTTTTATTTCTGAAAATGCGGTTACAGGA